>NC_136970.1:25207213-25237213 GCF_032717465.1 Coenobita brevimanus | reverse complement strand
ATTGTTCTCTTATTCAAGAAAGGGAATAGACAAAATCCACTTAACTACCGACCAGTATCACTAACCAGTGTTATAAGTAAGGTATTAGAAAAGCTTATAAGAAAAGCTTGGGCAAATCACCTAGAAGAACACAATATGATAACAGAAAGACAGTTTGGTTTCAGAAAAGGAAAATCATGTGTAACAAATCTGTTGAGCTACTATGACAGAGTAACAAACACAGTACAGGAAAGAGAAGGATGGGTGGACAGTATCTATTTAGATTTCAAGAAAGCATTTGACACAGTACCACACCAAAGACTTTTATGGAAACTATACCATCAAGGAGGAATTCGAGGCAAACTGTATTGTTAGATGCAAGATTTTCTCATGAAAAGAAAAATGAGAACAGTACTAAGGGAAAATTACTCATCATGGAAAGAAGTGACTAGTGGAGTACCACAGGGCTCAGTGCTGGCACCAATCATGTTTTTAGTGTATATAAATGATATAGACAGTAACACTGGAAATGAAACCTATCTAAATATGTTTGCAGATGATGCAAAAATACAAAGGAGAATCACTAACACAGATTCTTGTAAAGAGCTACAAGAAGTTACTAACACAGACTCTTGCAAAGAGCTACAAGAAGAATTAAATAAACTTCATCAATGGAGTAATACATGGCAAATGGAATTCAATGTGGATAAGTGTCATGTAATCAAGTTTGGTAATAGTGGAAAAAGACCTGATTGGGATTATATATTAGGAAATAAAACCCTACACACATCAGAAAGAGAGAAGAACCTAGGTGTGATTGTCAATAACAGACTATCTCCGGCTGACCACATCAGTGAGAAGGTACGTAACATGTATACACTGCTTGCCAATATGAGAATAGCGTTTACATTCATAAATGAAGACATGCTAAGAAAGATAATAACATCATTCATCAGACCAACCCTCGAGTATGCATCAGTAATCTGGAGCCCTCATCTCAAAAAACACATAGACAAGATTGAAAAAGTTAAAAGGGACGCTACAAGATGGGTACCAAGCTTAAGGGATTAAGCTATGAAGAAAGACCAAATAAACTGAATCTACCAACACTACAGGAGTGAAGGAAAAGAGGTGACATGATTATGCTATACAAATGCATATCAGGGAAGGAGAAAATAGACATAAATGATTACTTAACGTATGGGGAAGAATCAGCAAGGGGACACTGCAAAAAATTGCATAAAAAGAGAGTTGATAAAGACGTAAGGAAATTTAGTTTCCCAAATAGAGCAATTGATCAGTGGAATGCACTACCGAATGAAATAGTGTGTGCCAAAACAATTCACAAATTTAAGGATATGTACGATAAATATGGTTTAAGACACGGGACAGTACGAAATTGACTCATTCCTGTAAAGATACAATTAGGTAAGAACAATTAGGTAAGAACACACACACACACACACACACACACACACACACACACACACACCAAACGTTCCTCCTCAACATTTCACAGGTATATTTTATTTTTTAATGAGTGAAAGTGATAGTCACTGATGCATCGTGGTCAGCATAGCACTGGATATTATCACAAAAGTTTGGATCACCTCAAGATCTTCTAGGGAACTAACTTACTTTCTTTTTAAACAGCCAAATGGTATATTTATGGATTGCTCTAAGATTACATATATATATATATATATATATATATATATATATATATATATATATATATATATATATATATATATATATATATATCCCATTGGAGCCGAGTGTCCCGAGTATTGGACAGAACTGGGATTTTTCAAGTCTTTATAAAGTAGGGAACCCCCGGGTAGGGACCTATGAGCTTCGAGACTATGAGCCGATAGGCGGAGTGCGGTACACTTAGTACCCTCCAAGTGCTATGCCTCGCCCAGCACCCATGGAATGCAACGGGGTTTTATATATATATATATATATATATATATATATATATATATATATATATATATATATATATATATATATATATATATATATATATATATATATACTGTATATTGATAGGTAAATAGATATAGATAGCTAGATAGACAGATAGATAGATAGATAGATAGATATTAGATAAATGGATAGATAGGTAGATAGATAGATAAAATGGTAGATATAAATATATATATATATTATATCTATCTATCTGTCTATCTATCTATCCATATAATATATATGTATATCTTTATGTATCTATCTATCTATCTATCTATCTATATATATATATATATATAAATACTGTGAATTGATAGGTAGATAGCTCTAGATAGATAGATAGATAGATAGATATTAGATAAATGGACAGATAGGTAGATAGATAGATAAAATGGTAGATATAAATATATATATATTATATCTATCTAACTATCTATCTATCTATCTATCTATCTGTATAATATATATATATATATATATATATATATATATATATATATATATATATATATATATATATATATATATATATATCTATATATATATACCTTTATCTATCTATCAATCTAATTTATATATAAATATATATATATATATATATATATATATATATATATATATATATATATATATATATATATACATATATATATATATATATATATATATCTATTGCCAGACGCCTCAATCCCGTTCGGGATGGCCAGAAACAAATCGCCTCCACGTTGCCGTCCCCCGCCATTTCACTGCCCTGCTCCCAACTCACACACCCCTCTCTCATATACCTCTCCAACCCATTCGTCCATCTCATCCTCGGCCTCCCCCTTCCTCTCCCATCCTCCATCTCACTCACATACACTCTCTTCGTCAGTCTTTCACCTTCCATCCTCTCCACATGGCCAAACCACCTCAGTGTATTCCTCTTAACGCTTCCTATCACATCCACATCCACACCACAACGCTCCTTTATATCCTCATTTGTCAGCCTGTCTCTCCATGTGGCTCCACAGACTCCTCTTAAATAACTCATTTCCACTGCTCTCACTCTTGACTTGTGCCCTTCCAACAACGTCCAAGCTTCACTTCCATACGTTAGAGTTGGTATCACAATACTGTCATGTAGTAATTTTTTCACTTCCATGCTCACTTCCCTGTTTCTTATCACTGCTTTCAAGGAACCAGCAATCTTTCTTCCCTTTCAAGCACATCACCCTCCAAAGACCCATCCTTAATCCTCACTCTACCCAAGTACTTAAACGTACTCACATTTTCCAATTCCTCACCATCCAACCTCGTTGTACATTCACTGACTTCACCTCTCTCAAAGACCATCACTTTATTCTTCTCTATATTCACCTTTAGATTCCGTTTCTTACACACTCTCCCAAATTCATCCACTAAGCCTTGCGGCTCCCCTTCGTCTTCACTGAACAACACAGTATCATCTGCAAACAACATTACAGGGAGTTTCCAAACACTACCCTCTTTCATCAGGGCCACTCCAACATCAATTACCCTATCTTGTCTCTCTTTTATTACCCCATCCATGTACAGATTGAACAACCATGGAGACATGACATGACATCCCTGTTTCAACTCAACCTTCAAAGAGAGAAATTCACTCAGTTCACCATCTATACGCACTGCAGGCTTAACACCATCATACATACTCTTCACAGCATTCAACAACTTCCCATCTACTCCATATATTCTTAACACTTTCCACAATCCTTGTCTATCCACCCTGTCATATCCTTACTCCAAATCCATGAAAGCAGCATACAACTTCTTTCCCTTCTCTAGAAACTTTTCCACTACAGATCTAAGAATGAATATCTGATCTACACAACCTCTTCCCTTCCTAAAGCCTCCGTGTTCTTCTCCAACTAATTCCTCTGTTATTTCCCTAACTCTATCAATAAGTATCCTACCATACACTTTTCCTATTATACTAAGAAGACAGATGCCCCTATGATTACCACACACTTCTTTTTCCCCTTTTTCCTTTGTACAAGGGATTAATTATACCTGACTTCCAATCCTCCGGAACTCTACCTTCCTTCCAGGCCAATTTACACACATTCCACATCCATTCTACTACTATCTCTCCCCCATGCTTCAACATTTCACCACACACTCCATCAATTCTTGGGGCTTTCCCCAATTTAACTTTTTTCATTGCTTCCACAACTTCTATCCTACTGATTTCTTCCTGTCTTCTTACTTCGCTCCTTCTCCCAGCCATTCCCCAACCACTTATACTCGCATCACTTCTATCCTCTATGTTCAACAATTCCTTAAAGTGTTCTCTCCATCTGCTCATTATTTCTCTCTTCTCCACCAGTAATGTACCATTTTTATCTTTCACTCCCTTGCTAACTTTACTTCCACCCTGTCTTACTCTCCTCACATCTTTCCAAAACATTTTCTTACAGTCCCTCCACTTTACACTCAAATTCCTTCCAATTTCCTCATCCACTCTATTCTTACACTCTCTTACTAATCTTTTTACCTCACTCTTTCTTTCCACATATAACTCTCTCTTCCACCTCTCAACTTCTTCCACACTCATATATATATATATATATATATATATATATATATATATATATATATATATATATATATATATTTTTCAGGCCCGACCCACATGACATTGACCCTCCTACTGCAAACTGGGGGGTGACCCCCCCTGATGTAATGAGGAATGTTATAGGATGTATGTTTGAAAGATGCACCTATAGGTTTTGGTTTCATGTCGATATGACGAATTTGAAAGGAGTTATGGAGAAAAAGCAATTTTTACCCATTCCCGTTTCTCTACATTTTTTGGGCCTACAGCCTGGGCCTTGGCCCAATTTGACCCAACATTTAATCACATGATTAGAAGGTCATAGCGCATCATACCTGAAATTTTAGTCAAAATCACACCAGTACTTCTGGCGTAGTTGTTAATAGAGACAAACAAACAAACAAACAAACCAGGTGAAAATAGTACTCTTTCCTGAGCCACACACACACTTAAGATATAACATTCAACCTATCAACAGGCGCCATTTCACTATAACACACATAACTATGAGAGATTTCATGACTCTATTGAGAATACTTTCTGAGTTCTGGCTCGGAACCGAAATCTCTAAGCCGGGTCAGCCGCCCTGCCACCTTGTTGCCCAACTCTATGGACGGACACCTATTGATCCCAGTGATAACAACACCCTCCTCTAACTTTGTCAGGTGGAGGGTAAAAACTGATGACTTTGCCATATTGCAGTGGGGAGGGTGAGGTTGTCAGGCATGGCTGAAGGTAGGTGGAGTCTTACTTGAGTGAAAAATGGCAAAGCAATAAGAGACGCGAGGAAAGTGTGAAACGTACGACAGAGGGTGGGAGAAGGAACATCTGGAGGTAATATTGGAGGGGGGAATTTGTGAAGGTAATACAGGAAAGGAAGTATGTGAGGGTAATACAGGAGGGGTAATATGAGAAGGTATTACATGAGGTGAATAAGTGAGGGTAATATAGGAGAGGGAATATGTGAGGCTAATACAGGAAGTGAATATGTGAGGGTAATACAGGAGGGGGAATATGTGAGGGTAATACAGGAGGGGCAATATGTGTGGACAATACAGGAGGTGAATATGTAGGGGTAATACTGGAGGAGGAGAAATTGAGGGTGGTATTGGAAGAGGAATATCTTGGTGTAATATTGGAGGAAGAATATTGGGGGGGGGGAAATGTGAGGGTAATTTTGGAGGGGGAATATGTGAGGGTAATTTTGGAGGGGGAATATGTGAGGGTAATATTGGGTGTGGAATATGAGGATAATAATGGAGGGGGAATATGAGGGTAATATTGGAGAAGGAATATGTAAAGGTATTATTGGAGGAGGAATATTGGGGAGGGGAATATGTGAGGGTAATATTGGAGGGGGTATATATGAGAGTAATCTATGCGAGGGTATTAATGGAGGAGGAACATTGGAGAATAGAATATGTGAAGATAATATTGGGGGCGGAGTATGTGAGGTGTATTCTTGGAGGAGGAGTATGTGATGGTAATATTGGAGGGGGAGTATGTGAGGATAATATTGGAGGGGGAATATGTGAGGGTAATATTGGAGGGGGAGTATGTGAAAGTGAGGGGTAATGTTGGAGGAAGAATATGAGAGGATAATACTGAAGGAAAAATATGTGAGGGTAATACTGGAGGAGGAGTATGTGAGGGTAATACTGGAGGAGTTCATGAGGGTATTGTAGAAGGGAGAATTAGTTGAGGGTAATATTGGACGGAAAATATGAGATGGCAGTATTGGAGGAGTATAAAAGGAAAATAGTAGGTGCAGTGTGAAAATCGACATTCATTTACAGTGTCAAATAACTAACCTAAAAAAGGGTTCAATATAAGTTTACCTTCAATTACAATGCAGAAAAATGCTTCATAAAAACTTGTTTCAATTATATTATCAACATTACCTGTGTACAAAAAAACTCCTACCTAAAAGTGTTTCCATAAAAATGACAAAAAATATCCAGCTTTCAGCTACAGCTTCAGTAAAGTCATTTGATTACACACATAGTCAGAGATTAAAATTTATACTTTAAAAATACACTAGTAGTATTTTTAAAAACCGAACAAATAATTTATCAATCCAGTACAACGATTTTCTTTTCTTTTTTTTATGACTGTAATTCAAAAAGAATGGAAAAGAAGGAAGAGTAACAGAATAAGAAAACTTACTGTCGTTCATTTTGTCACCTACCGCTACACCAACATACGATGAACTTAATAAAGGATAATAAGTGAAGCAGTTATCTTCGAGTATAAGTGGTGTGTCAGGGTATAACTGAGAGTCTATATCACCACATCAACACAGCCACACCAAAACACTTAACATCATCCATTGACACTCCTGTATCAATACCCCATTTATCCATGCAGACCGTACCAGCAGGAAACAGTTAGAAACAAACCATGCCCTTATGAAATACTGACATAGTATTTATAGATGACAGGGAGAATGGAAAACATACTATGACTTCGATAACCAAAAATTATGATTTTAGAAAATTTTATACATTGCATTCGTGGCTGATCTGATCGTCGTGATGTGTCCACTATGACCCGAAAGAGATGAAAAATATTTAGTAATTACATAACATAGCTTGTTCTCAATAGTGACGTGGATAATTAATTTCTGACTTTCGTCATTCATATGTCTACCCTGCTTAATTAATCTCGCAAAAATTAATTTATGAATGTATCCAAATTAACTACTACGTGAATCATTCTACCTTCTACCCATAGTATTTCCTTACCGGCACTTTCTCAACTCTTTTAAATCAGCCTTCACTTAAGCACCCGCGTTAAAACGCCCTTGAAGCTCTCTCTCTCTCTCTCTCTCCCCCTCTCTTCCTCTCATTCTCTCTCTCTCTCTCTCTCTCTCTCTCTCTCTCTCTCTCTCTCTCTCTCTCTCTCTCTCTCTGTAGATATTATTCAGGCACTAGTATATATCTCATAACACAATGTACAGGATGAAGTGTCTGCTGGAGACATACACAGCTTCTCACTAGAATGCCGATCTACATAATGTCTATCCACAATCTTGTCCCAGACCATCAAGAATCCTTAACATATGACGTATATCAAACAATCTCTTAATCCAGACGACCAAAATTTTCGTGACGTATTCAAACACGTGGAATAACCAGCCCTAGTCGGTTAGTTCAAGTGAATGGAAATCTACTAAACACTACATCAGACACACACATCCTCTCCAAGCTGTATATGATGTCGGAGAGCTTCCCTTCAGGTCAGAGGGGGTTAGAGAAGGCCCGAGCACACAATCAGGGCGGAGGCAGAAGGTAAGGTCACCCAGGACGGTTTGCCATCACGCCACG
Source organism: Coenobita brevimanus (assembly GCF_032717465.1). NCBI lineage: Eukaryota > Metazoa > Arthropoda > Malacostraca > Decapoda > Coenobitidae > Coenobita > Coenobita brevimanus. The sequence goes on along the minus strand of NC_136970.1, from coordinate 25,229,362 downwards.
TTACGCTGTAAATCACAATGGACGAGTTTCTGGTCAAAATTTTTTTGAAGTTAGATATTTGTATGGGTAAAAGATACTCAGAAAATAACTATGTCAACCATTATTTCCAATAAAAATGTGCAGAAACATGAAAAAATCATAGATAAAGTAGCCGAAAAATCACTTGACACTGAAACGGCCTGTGATTGGTCGTGACGTCACCTCTCACACTGAGGCAGCATAGTCTGCTTTGTTAACGTTTAGCCAGGATACACTGTGCTTATTTCTGACCTCTAAGAATGTCCAGTGACAAGAGGAATAATTGCTAATGTTTCGTTCCAATGTGTAAGTGCACTGACAAAAGCACAGTAGGGAAATTATTCCTCTGTATACTAGTCAATAACAATAAACGAAAGCAGTGGTAGTTGGCTGCTCGTTGGAAGTTCCCAGTGCTGGAATACAGTCTTTACTGTTGTGAAAATATTATATTCTTCGTCATATAGGTTCATATACACCTAATTATCTGAAATTCAGTCAAAAAACTGTGCTTTATTTAATTATTAATAGAATATTAGGAGTCAGAGCGAAAACGTGCTAAGGTTAGCAGGTATTTCTACTTTAGATCGCCAACACGCCTTGACAGACTTCTGTTTTGCACAGATACTGATTTTAAGGGTAAATAAGTGCATTTGTATGTTAAATTAATATTTATACAAAGCAGAAGTCTGCCAAGGCAAGCTGTTCAGCTAAAGGAGAAACACTTCCGCTAATTTTAGCACGTTTTCGCTGTGAATCCGGATTTTTTAAAAGATAAAATTAAATACAAAAATTTGACCAGATTTCGAATAATTAGGTGGGTATGAACCTCTATGGTGATAAAATCTATAACACTTACCAATTAAAAAGTGCCAATTCGGTGTTGATTCTGTAAATGACCGCCGATTCGGTATTTCGCCACACTCCCCTGAAGTACCGTAGCTGAGTCACTGAAACTTTTTTTTTCTTCAGAACACTAATAATGAAGAGGTCAGATATTATTATGTGAGCATAATACCATCATAAACTCATACAACTGATACTGTACGGCATACATTTAACACTTCCCACCTCATGAGGTACGAGCACCGCTCGGGAATGGTGTAGCTGTAAAGCTACTTTTGGTCGATTTCACCACAATTTACTTACCTAACATGTACCACCCATTTACACCATGAAAAATATTCCTTCACAACATACCTGAAGGGGGTAGTTTGGATCTACGGTGGCCATGTAGGTACAACTATCATCTCTTTTACTGGTAAAGTATTGTGTGATGGATTGGAGCGTCGTCTGCAGTGTGAATGCTGACGTCATCGCCAACATGGCGGCTCCTTCCCTCCAGCCGCAAAGAATTAAAGTTATCACGTCTTGTTCAGTGCAAATGATAAATTAAATTAAAAGACACATATACCGTAAGTTTTTAAGTACATGGCAGAGTGCACTGGCCATGTTTACCCAGAACCGACAACTCGTCCATTCGATATAACTATACAATAAACTCCGTAACCCCAGAGTTGCTCTGTAACTTACCTCACTTATGATACACAAAGTGGGAAGATGAGAAAGAGAGAGAGAGAGAGAGAGAGAGAGAGAGAGAGACCTACCTATTCACTGTAGCCACCGACACACCAATTTACTAAGCAGCGACAAGTTCTAGCCATACTATGTTTCACGACTTTATTCTGGCAGTGCTCCGACGATCTATAACCGATCTCCCTATCTCCCTACAAGTACCTACAACCACGCTAATCGAGATTGGTGGCAAGCGGTAACAACGAACCAACTACGATAAACTACTCTGTCGAGATTGGTGGTGAGCGGCAACAAGACCTGAACTATAGTACAATCAAAACATACCGAAATGGTTTATACAACGATAAAATTCGTCACTGAGATTGGTGGCCGTGAACGTACGAACCAACGCCTACAAGCCTACAAGTCTACAAGCCAATAAGCCTACAAATCAACAAGTCAACGAACCATCGAATCTTCGAGGCTACATTATAATGACTGATAAGAAGCAATGCTACAAGTTAATCACAACGACTAAGAAAAATAAAACATTACAAGTTAAGAAGAAGAAGTGAACAAAGAAGGGAGAAACGACAAACAATGACAAGCAAAAGTGAGCGAGGAGGAAGTGCATCTGTACTGTACCAATAGTGTTGACCCAGTATGGCGATGTATCAGCACATCTGACTCCATTCCTCCCTCCTCCACCCTCAACCACCCTCCACCACGATCTCCACCTTCTCCAACACTACCATCACCACAACAACAGGTGAACAGTGTTGACCTCGCAGTGATGACACCGAGTGCTGACAAAGTCATACCAGGACCCTGACCTACCACAATCAAACACAACCAACACCCTTCAACCAACATCACTATCATTACCACTGCTGCAATTATCAGTGAGTCGAACATTTACTCTATTAGTTTAATAGTACTACGTCATTTATATACAACTTTACGTATATACACAGTAATAGACAGTATCCCTATATGAACATATAATACATACATTTGAAAATCTAGTAAGAATAGAAAACCAAAAAATAAGTACACATGTATCCTTCATATTACAGTGACAAGGAAAATCAAGTGAAAATCTATCTATCTATCTATCTATAGCCCGATGCCCTAATCCCGCAAAGGGTGGCCGCAGACAAAACGTCTCCAAGTCGCTCTGTCACCCACCATTTGACTACCCTCCCCCCAAATCACCCCCCCTCCCTCATATACCTCTCAACTCCATCCCTCCACGTCATCCTCGGTCTACCCCTCCCTCTCCCTCCCTCCACCTCACCTACATACACCCTCTTAGTCAGTCTTTCATTCTCCATTCTCTTCACATGTCCAAACCACCTCAGTGTATTTCTCCTAATCTTCTCAACCACATCCACATTCACCCCACAACTTTCCTTCACTTCTTCATTCGTCAACCTGTCCCTCCACGTCACTCCACAGTCATGCTCCTCTCAAGTAACTCATTTCCACTGCTCCCATTCTTGACTTGTTCCCCTCTTGCAAGGTCCACGCCTCGCGTCCATATGTCAGGGTAGGGATCACAATACTATCATGCAGTGACTTCTTAACTTCCATAATCACCTCCCTATTTCTCATCACTGCTTTCAGTGTACCAACAACCTTCCTTCCCTGCTGTACCCTTTCACGCACTTCATCCCCCAAAGTTCCATCCATACTCATCACACTACCCAAGTACTTGAATGCACTCACATTCTCCATATCCTCACCATCCAACCTCACTGCACACTCTGTGACTTCATTCCTTTCAAACACCATAACTTTACTTTTGTTTACATTAACTTTCAGATTCCTCCTCCTACACGCTGTCCCAAATTCATTCACCAAACCTTGCAACTCCCATTCATCTTCACTCAACAATACTGTATCATCAGCAAACAGCAACACTGGAACCTTCCAAATCTCATCCTCATTCATTAGAGCCATCCCCACATCCACTGCCCTACCTTGCACCTCCTTTACAACCCCATCCATGTATATATTAAACAGCCATGGAGACATCACACAACCCTGTTTCAGTCCCACACTGAGATCAAGGAACTCACTCAGCTCACCATCCACTCGCACCGTAGCCCTAGCTCCCTCGTACGTATATACTCTTCACAGCACTCAACAATTTTCCCTCCACTCCATATATTCTTAATACCTTCCACATACCTTGCCTATCTATTCTGTCATAAGCTTTCTCCAAGTCCATGAGGGCAGCATACACTTTCCTTCCCTTCTCTAGATACTTCTCCATTAAACATCTTAGAACAAATATCTGATCTACACACCCTTTTCCCTTCCTAAATCCCCCTTGTTCTTCTCCAACTAGCTCCTCTGTCATATGCCTAACCCTATCAATGAGTATTCTTCCATATATTTTACCAGTCACACTAAGAAGGCAAATACCCCTATGGTAACCACATACTACTGTCTCCCCTTTTCCTTTGTATAAAGGAACAATTATACCTGATTTCCAGTCCTCTGGAACTCCTGGGGCCTTTCCCAACTTGATCTTCTTCATCGCTTCCACTACTTCCGCCCTGCTGATCTCTTCCTCTTTCCTCTCATCTCTTCTTCTCCCAGCCATTCCCCAACCACTTATACTCGCACTGCTCTCACTCTCTACATTCAACAAATCCTCAAAGTGCTCCTTCCGTCTCCTCAATTTCTCTCTCTTCTCCACCAACAATCTATTATTCCTATCTTTCACTCCCCTACTATTTTCTCTTTCACACTGCCTTACTTTCTTTACCTCCTTCCAAAACAATTTCTTACTCTCCCTCCATTTCACACTCAGATTCCTCCCAAACTCTTCATCCACTTTCTTCTTACTCTCTTTCACCAGTCTCTTAACTTCCCTTCTCCTGCTCACATGTACCTCTCTCTAACACAAAATGGAGCTGGCAACAGTGTGCTATACTCAACCACACACATTAGTACTTGCAACCCATACCCAAAGATGAAATTAAAAATGAGCAAACATATTAAGTTGACTTCACAACCTTTGGAGAACTATAGTATCAAGTGATGTGTGGTACAAAGGAAACTAAGTGAAAACTGTATATATAGAAAATATTATTTATCTAATTTTATATAACATAACAAAATATGGGTTAGGTATGATGTCATTTGAATATAAACTGTGCAGCATAACTAAGCCAATAGACCTATGGTGTCTCAAATGAACAACTACATCAAATATGGATGATTCATGATATGACTGCATTTCTATTATTGTATTAGTTATATACATGTGTATCAGTTATATAGCTACGATACCCACACTTGTGACTCCTGCAGTTATGTAACAGTCGCATTAACAAGATGTAACTGCAATTCTATGGCCAACACAATTATGTAACAGTTGCATTAACAAGATGTAACTATAATTTTATGGCAAACACAATTATGTAACAGTTGCATTAACAAGATGTAACTACATTATTATGGCAAACAATTATGTAACAGTTGTATTAACAAGATGTAACTACATTATTATGGCAAAAACAATTATGTAACAGTTGCATTAACAAGATGTAACTACATTATTATGGCAAAAACAATTATGTAACAGTTGCATTAACAAGATGTAACTACATTATTATGGCAAACACAATTATGTAACAGTTGCATTAACAAGATGTAACTACATTATTATGGCAAACACAATTATGTAACAGTTGCAGTAACACCATGATATGTTACAGTCACACTTGCATAACGGTTGCATTAACTCCTTTAGCTCCCAGAGCTCCTGTGCGAGGAGCTTTTGCTGGAAGGGGTGCTAGGCGTACCACCCTCCGGCTGTCGGCTCATAGTCGCGAAGCTCATAGATCCCTACCCCGGGGTTCCCTTCTTTATTAAAATTTGAAAATACCCAGTTCCGTCTCATATCGGGGATGCAGGGCTCAAAGAGGTTAAAATGATGTAACTACTATAGCATTAACACGATGTAACTGCAATTATACAATATTCTTACAATTATGTTACTTTTACAGTATTATGTATTTCACTTAAGTGACAAGTTGATTGTAATGTGTATATAGTATGCATTAACATCTTATGACAATATTTACTGTCGTTGTTATGACAGTGGGCGTGACCATGCGATATGTAGACATTATAGAGGCACTAGTATATATCTCATAACACAATGTACAGGATGTAGTGTCTGCTGGAGACATACACAGCTTCTCACTGGGAATGTCAATCCACATAATATCTATCCACAGTCTTGTCCCAGACCATCAAGAATCCTTAACATATGACGTATATCAAACAATCTCTTAATCCAGACGACCAAAATTTTCGTGACGTATTCAAACACGTGGAATAACCAGCCCTAGTCGGTTAGTTCAAGTGAATGGAAATCTACTAAACACTACATCAGACACACACATCCTCTCCAAGCTGTATATGATGTCGGAGAGCTTCCCTTCAGGTCAGAGGGGGTTAGAGAAGGCCCGAGCACACAATCAGGGCGGAGGCAGAAGGTAAGGTCACCCAGGACGGTTTGCCATCACGCCACGTTACGCTGTAAATCACAATGGACGAGTTTCTGGTCAAAATGTTTTGTAAGTTAGATATTTGTATGGGTAAAAGATACTCAGAAAATAACTATGTCAACCATTATTTCCAATAAAAATGTGCAGAAACATGAAAAAATCATAGATAAAGTAGCCGAAAAATCACTTGACACTGAAACGGCCTGTGATTGGTCGTGACGTCACCTCTCACACTGAGGCAGCATAGTCTGCTTTGTTAACGTTTAGCCAGGATACACTGTGCTTATTTCTGACCTCTAAGAATGTCCAGTGACAAGAGGAATAATTGCTAATGTTTCGTTCCAATGTGTAAGTGCACTGACAAAAGCACAGTAGGGAAATTATTCCTCTGTATACTAGTCAATAACAATAAACGAAAGCAGTGGTAGTTGGCTGCTCGTTGGAAGTTCCCAGTGCTGGAATACAGTCTTTACTGTTGTGAAAATATTATATTCTTCGTCATATAGGTTCATATACACCTAATTATCTGAAATTCAGTCAAAAAACTGTGCTTTATTTAATTATTAATAGAATATTAGGAGTCAGAGCGAAAACGTGCTAAGGTTAGCAGGTATTTCTACTTTAGATCGCCAACACGCCTTGACAGACTTCTGTTTTGCACAGATACTGATTTTAAGGGTAAATAAGTGCATTTGTATGTTAAATTAATATTTATACAAAGCAGAAGTCTGCCAAGGCAAGCTGTTCAGCTAAAGGAGAAACACTTCCGCTAATTTTAGCACGTTTTCGCTGTGAATCCGGATTTTTTAAAAGATAAAATTAAATACAAAAATTTGACCAGATTTCGAATAATTAGGTGGGTATGAACCTCTATGGTGATAAAATCTATAACACTTACCAATTAAAAAGTGCCAATTCGGTGTTGATTCTGTAAATGACCGCCGATTCGGTATTTCGCCACACTCCCCTGAAGTACCGTAGCTGAGTCACTGAAACTTTTTTCTTCAGAACACTAATAATGAAGAGGTCAGATATTATTATGTGAGCATAATACCATCATAAACTCATACAACTGATACTGTACGGCATACATTTAACACTTCCCACCTCATGAGGTACGAGCACCGCTCGGGAATGGTGTAGCTGTAAAGCTACTTTTGGTCGATTTCACCACAATTTACTTACCTAACATGTACCACCCATTTACACCATGAAAAATATTCCTTCACAACATACCTGAAGGGGGTAGTTTGGATCTACGGTGGCCATGTAGGTACAACTATCATCTCTTTTACTGGTAAAGTATTGTGTGATGGATTGGAGCGTCGTCTGCAGTGTGAATGCTGACGTCATCGCCAACATGGCGGCTCCTTCCCTCCAGCCGCAAAGAATTAAAGTTATCACGTCTTGTTCAGTGCAAATGATAAATTAAATTAAAAAGACACATATACCGTAAGTTTTTAAGTACATGGCAGAGTGCACTGGCCATGTTTACCCAGAACCGACAACTCGTCCATTCGATATAACTATACAATAAACTCCGTAACCCCAGAGTTGCTCTGTAACTTACCTCACTTATGATACACAAAGTGGGAAGATGAGAAAGAGAGAGAGAGAGAGAGAGAGAGAGAGAGACCTACCTATTCACTGTAGCCACCGACACACCAATTTACTAAGCAGCGACAAGTTCTAGCCATACTATGTTTCACGACTTTATTCTGGCAGTGCTCCGACGATCTATAACCGATCTCCCTATCTCCCTACAAGTACCTACAACCACGCTAATCGAGATTGGTGGCAAGCGGTAACAACGAACCAACTACGATAAACTACTCTGTCGAGATTGGTGGTGAGCGGCAACAAGACCTGAACTATAGTACAATCAAAACATACCGAAATGGTTTATACAACGATAAAATTCGTCACTGAGATTGGTGGCCGTGAACGTACGAACCAACGCCTACAAGCCTACAAGTCTACAAGCCAATAAGCCTACAAATCAACAAGTCAACGAACCATCGAATCTTCGAGGCTACATTATAATGACTGATAAGAAGCAATGCTACAAGTTAATCACAACGACTAAGAAAAATAAAACATTACAAGTTAAGAAGAAGAAGTGAACAAAGAAGGGAGAAACGACAAACAATGACAAGCAAAAGTGAGCGAGGAGGAAGTGCATCTGTACTGTACCAATAGTGTTGACCCAGTATGGCGATGTATCAGCACATCTGACTCCATTCCTCCCTCCTCCACCCTCAACCACCCTCCACCACGATCTCCACCTTCTCCAACACTACCATCACCACAACAACAGGTGAACAGTGTTGACCTCGCAGTGATGACACCGAGTGCTGACAAAGTCATACCAGGACCCTGACCTACCACAATCAAACACAACCAACACCCTTCAACCAACATCACTATCATTACCACTGCTGCAATTATCAGTGAGTCGAACATTTACTCTATTAGTTTAATAGTACTACGTCATTTATATACAACTTTACGTATATACACAGTAATAGACAGTATCCCTATATGAACATATAATACATACATTTGAAAATCTAGTAAGAATAGAAAACCAAAAAATAAGTACACATGTATCCTTCATATTACAGTGACAAGGAAAATCAAGTGAAAATCTATCTATCTATCTATCTATAGCCCGATGCCCTAATCCCGCAAAGGGTGGCCGCAGACAAAACGTCTCCAAGTCGCTCTGTCACCCACCATTTGACTACCCTCCCCCAAATCACCCCCCCTCCCTCATATACCTCTCAACTCCATCCCTCCACGTCATCCTCGGTCTACCCCTCCCTCTCCCTCCCTCCACCTCACCTACATACACCCTCTTAGTCAGTCTTTCATTCTCCATTCTCTTCACATGTCCAAACCACCTCAGTGTATTTCTCCTAATCTTCTCAACCACATCCACATTCACCCCACAACTTTCCTTCACTTCTTCATTCGTCAACCTGTCCCTCCACGTCACTCCACAGTCATGCTCCTCTCAAGTAACTCATTTCCACTGCTCCCATTCTTGACTTGTTCCCCTCTTGCAAGGTCCACGCCTCGCGTCCATATGTCAGGGTAGGGATCACAATACTATCATGCAGTGACTTCTTAACTTCCATAATCACCTCCCTATTTCTCATCACTGCTTTCAGTGTACCAACAACCTTCCTTCCCTGCTGTACCCTTTCACGCACTTCATCCCCCAAAGTTCCATCCATACTCATCACACTACCCAAGTACTTGAATGCACTCACATTCTCCATATCCTCACCATCCAACCTCACTGCACACTCTGTGACTTCATTCCTTTCAAACACCATAACTTTACTTTTGTTTACATTAACTTTCAGATTCCTCCTCCTACACGCTGTCCCAAATTCATTCACCAAACCTTGCAACTCCCATTCATCTTCACTCAACAATACTGTATCATCAGCAAACAGCAACACTGGAACCTTCCAAATCTCATCCTCATTCATTAGAGCCATCCCCACATCCACTGCCCTACCTTGCACCTCCTTTACAACCCCATCCATGTATATATTAAACAGCCATGGAGACATCACACAACCCTGTTTCAGTCCCACACTGAGATCAAGGAACTCACTCAGCTCACCATCCACTCGCACCGTAGCCCTAGCTCCCTCGTACGTATATACTCTTCACAGCACTCAACAATTTTCCCTCCACTCCATATATTCTTAATACCTTCCACATACCTTGCCTATCTATTCTGTCATAAGCTTTCTCCAAGTCCATGAGGGCAGCATACACTTTCCTTCCCTTCTCTAGATACTTCTCCATTAAACATCTTAGAACAAATATCTGATCTACACACCCTTTTCCCTTCCTAAATCCCCCTTGTTCTTCTCCAACTAGCTCCTCTGTCATATGCCTAACCCTATCAATGAGTATTCTTCCATATATTTTACCAGTCACACTAAGAAGGCAAATACCCCTATGGTAACCACATACTACTGTCTCCCCTTTTCCTTTGTATAAAGGAACAATTATACCTGATTTCCAGTCCTCTGGAACTCCTGGGGCCTTTCCCAACTTGATCTTCTTCATCGCTTCCACTACTTCCGCCCTGCTGATCTCTTCCTCTTTCCTCTCATCTCTTCTTCTCCCAGCCATTCCCCAACCACTTATACTCGCACTGCTCTCACTCTCTACATTCAACAAATCCTCAAAGTGCTCCTTCCGTCTCCTCAATTTCTCTCTCTTCTCCACCAACAATCTATTATTCCTATCTTTCACTCCCCTACTATTTTCTCTTTCACACTGCCTTACTTTCTTTACCTCCTTCCAAAACAATTTCTTACTCTCCCTCCATTTCACACTCAGATTCCTCCCAAACTCTTCATCCACTTTCTTCTTACTCTCTTTCACCAGTCTCTTAACTTCCCTTCTCCTGCTCACATGTACCTCTCTCTAACACAAAATGGAGCTGGCAACAGTGTGCTATACTCAACCACACACATTAGTACTTGCAACCCATACCCAAAGATGAAATTAAAAATGAGCAAACATATTAAGTTGACTTCACAACCTTTGGAGAACTATAGTATCAAGTGATGTGTGGTACAAAGGAAACTAAGTGAAAACTGTATATATAGAAAATATTATTTATCTAATTTTATATAACATAAAATATGGGTTAGGTATGATGTCATTTGAATATAAACTGTGCAGCATAACTAAGCCAATAGACCTATGGTGTCTCAAATGAACAACTACATCAAATATGGATGATTCATGATATGACTGCATTTCTATTATTGTATTAGTTATATACATGTGTATCAGTTATATAGCTACGATACCCACACTTGTGACTCCTGCAGTTATGTAACAGTCGCATTAACAAGATGTAACTGCAATTCTATGGCCAACACAATTATGTAACAGTTGCATTAACAAGATGTAACTATAATTTTATGGCAAACACAATTATGTAACAGTTGCATTAACAAGATGTAACTACATTATTATGGCAAACAATTATGTAACAGTTGTATTAACAAGATGTAACTACATTATTATGGCAAAAACAATTATGTAACAGTTGCATTAACAAGATGTAACTACATTATTATGGCAAAAACAATTATGTAACAGTTGCATTAACAAGATGTAACTACATTATTATGGCAAACACAATTATGTAACAGTTGCATTAACAAGATGTAACTACATTATTATGGCAAACACAATTATGTAACAGTTGCAGTAACACCATGATATGTTACAGTCACACTTGCATAACGGTTGCATTAACTCCTTTAGCTCCCAGAGCTCCTGTGCGAGGGCTTTTGCTGGAAGGGGTGCTAGGCGTACCACCCTCCGGCTGTCGGCTCATAGTCGCGAAGCTCATAGATCCCTACCCCGGGGTTCCCTTCTTTATTAAAATTTGAAAATACCCAGTTCCGTCTCATATCGGGGATGCAGGGCTCAAAGAGGTTAAAATGATGTAACTACTATAGCATTAACACGATGTAACTGCAATTATACAATATTCTTACAATTATGTTACTTTTACAGTATTATGTATTTCACTTAAGTGACAAGTTGATTGTAATGTGTATATAGTATGCATTAACATCTTATGACAATATTTACTGTCGTTGTTATGACAGTGGGCGTGACCATGCGATATGTAGACATTATAGAGGCACTAGTATATATCTCATAACACAATGTACAGGATGTAGTGTCTGCTGGAGACATACACAGCTTCTCACTGGGAATGTCAATCCACATAATATCTATCCACAGTCTTGTCCCAGACCATCAAGAATCCTTAACATATGACGTATATCAAACAATCTCTTAGTCCAGACGACCAAAATTTTCGTGACGTATTCAAACACGTGGAATAACCAGCCCTAGTCGGTTAGTTCAAGTGAATGGAAATCTACTAAACACTACATCAGACACACACATCCTCTCCAAGCTGTATATGATGTCGGAGAGCTTCCCTTCAGGTCAGAGGGGGTTAGAGAAGGCCCGAGCACACAATCAGGGCGGAGGCAGAAGGTAAGGTCACCCAGGACGGTTTGCCATCACGCCACGTTACGCTGTAAATCACAATGGACGAGTTTCTGGTCAAAATTTTTTTGAAGTTAGATATTTGTATGGGTAAAAGATACTCAGAAAATAACTATGTCAACCATTATTTCCAATAAAAATGTGCAGAAACATGAAAAAATCATAGATAAAGTAGCCGAAAAATCACTTGACACTGAAACGGCCTGTGATTGGTCGTGACGTCACCTCTCACACTGAGGCAGCATAGTCTGCTTTGTTAACGTTTAGCCAGGATACACTGTGCTTATTTCTGACCTCTAAGAATGTCCAGTGACAAGAGGAATAATTGCTAATGTTTCGTTCCAATGTGTAAGTGCACTGACAAAAGCACAGTAGGGAAATTATTCCTCTGTATACTAGTCAATAACAATAAACGAAAGCAGTGGTAGTTGGCTGCTCGTTGGAAGTTCCCAGTGCTGGAATACAGTCTTTACTGTTGTGAAAATATTATATTCTTCGTCATATAGGTTCATATACACCTAATTATCTGAAATTCAGTCAAAAAACTGTGCTTTATTTAATTATTAATAGAATATTAGGAGTCAGAGCGAAAACGTGCTAAGGTTAGCAGGTATTTCTACTTTAGATCGCCAACACGCCTTGACAGACTTCTGTTTTGCACAGATACTGATTTTAAGGGTAAATAAGTGCATTTGTATGTTAAATTAATATTTATACAAAGCAGAAGTCTGCCAAGGCAAGCTGTTCAGCTAAAGGAGAAACACTTCCGCTAATTTTAGCACGTTTTCGCTGTGAATCCGGATTTTTTAAAAGATAAAATTAAATACAAAAATTTGACCAGATTTCGAATAATTAGGTGGGTATGAACCTCTATGGTGATAAAATCTATAACACTTACCAATTAAAAAGTGCCAATTCGGTGTTGATTCTGTAAATGACCGCCGATTCGGTATTTCGCCACACTCCCCTGAAGTACCGTAGCTGAGTCACTGAAACTTTTTTTTTCTTCAGAACACTAATAATGAAGAGGTCAGATATTATTATGTGAGCATAATACCATCATAAACTCATACAACTGATACTGTACGGCATACATTTAACACTTCCCACCTCATGAGGTACGAGCACCGCTCGGGAATGGTGTAGCTGTAAAGCTACTTTTGGTCGATTTCACCACAATTTACTTACCTAACATGTACCACCCATTTACACCATGAAAAATATTCCTTCACAACATACCTGAAGGGGGTAGTTTGGATCTACGGTGGCCATGTAGGTACAACTATCATCTCTTTTACTGGTAAAGTATTGTGTGATGGATTGGAGCGTCGTCTGCAGTGTGAATGCTGACGTCATCGCCAACATGGCGGCTCCTTCCCTCCAGCCGCAAAGAATTAAAGTTATCACGTCTTGTTCAGTGCAAATGATAAATTAAATTAAAAGACACATATACCGTAAGTTTTTAAGTACATGGCAGAGTGCACTGGCCATGTTTACCCAGAACCGACAACTCGTCCATTCGATATAACTATACAATAAACTCCGTAACCCCAGAGTTGCTCTGTAACTTACCTCACTTATGATACACAAAGTGGGAAGATGAGAAAGAGAGAGAGAGAGAGAGAGAGAGAGAGAGACCTACCTATTCACTGTAGCCACCGACACACCAATTTACTAAGCAGCGACAAGTTCTAGCCATACTATGTTTCACGACTTTATTCTGGCAGTGCTCCGACGATCTATAACCGATCTCCCTATCTCCCTACAAGTACCTACAACCACGCTAATCGAGATTGGTGGCAAGCGGTAACAACGAACCAACTACGATAAACTACTCTGTCGAGATTGGTGGTGAGCGGCAACAAGACCTGAACTATAGTACAATCAAAACATACCGAAATGGTTTATACAACGATAAAATTCGTCACTGAGATTGGTGGCCGTGAACGTACGAACCAACGCCTACAAGCCTACAAGTCTACAAGCCAATAAGCCTACAAATCAACAAGTCAACGAACCATCGAATCTTCGAGGCTACATTATAATGACTGATAAGAAGCAATGCTACAAGTTAATCACAACGACTAAGAAAAATAAAACATTACAAGTTAAGAAGAAGAAGTGAACAAAGAAGGGAGAAACGACAAACAATGACAAGCAAAAGTGAGCGAGGAGGAAGTGCATCTGTACTGTACCAATAGTGTTGACCCAGTATGGCGATGTATCAGCACATCTGACTCCATTCCTCCCTCCTCCACCCTCAACCACCCTCCACCACGATCTCCACCTTCTCCAACACTACCATCACCACAACAACAGGTGAACAGTGTTGACCTCGCAGTGATGACACCGAGTGCTGACAAAGTCATACCAGGACCCTGACCTACCACAATCAAACACAACCAACACCCTTCAACCAACATCACTATCATTACCACTGCTGCAATTATCAGTGAGTCGAACATTTACTCTATTAGTTTAATAGTACTACGTCATTTATATACAACTTTACGTATATACACAGTAATAGACAGTATCCCTATATGAACATATAATACATACATTTGAAAATCTAGTAAGAATAGAAAACCAAAAAATAAGTACACATGTATCCTTCATATTACAGTGACAAGGAAAATCAAGTGAAAATCTATCTATCTATCTATCTATAGCCCGATGCCCTAATCCCGCAAAGGGTGGCCGCAGACAAAACGTCTCCAAGTCGCTCTGTCACCCACCATTTGACTACCCTCCCCCAAATCACCCCCCTCCCTCATATACCTCTCAACTCCATCCCTCCACGTCATCCTCGGTCTACCCCTCCCTCTCCCTCCCTCCACCTCACCTACATACACCCTCTTAGTCAGTCTTTCATTCTCCATTCTCTTCACATGTCCAAACCACCTCAGTGTATTTCTCCTAATCTTCTCAACCACATCCACATTCACCCCACAACTTTCCTTCACTTCTTCATTCGTCAACCTGTCCCTCCACGTCACTCCACAGTCATGCTCCTCTCAAGTAACTCATTTCCACTGCTCCCATTCTTGACTTGTTCCCCTCTTGCAAGGTCCACGCCTCGCGTCCATATGTCAGGGTAGGGATCACAATACTATCATGCAGTGACTTCTTAACTTCCATAATCACCTCCCTATTTCTCATCACTGCTTTCAGTGTACCAACAACCTTCCTTCCCTGCTGTACCCTTTCACGCACTTCATCCCCCAAAGTTCCATCCATACTCATCACACTACCCAAGTACTTGAATGCACTCACATTCTCCATATCCTCACCATCCAACCTCACTGCACACTCTGTGACTTCATTCCTTTCAAACACCATAACTTTACTTTTGTTTACATTAACTTTCAGATTCCTCCTCCTACACGCTGTCCCAAATTCATTCACCAAACCTTGCAACTCCCATTCATCTTCACTCAACAATACTGTATCATCAGCAAACAGCAACACTGGAACCTTCCAAATCTCATCCTCATTCATTAGAGCCATCCCCACATCCACTGCCCTACCTTGCACCTCCTTTACAACCCCATCCATGTATATATTAAACAGCCATGGAGACATCACACAACCCTGTTTCAGTCCCACACTGAGATCAAGGAACTCACTCAGCTCACCATCCACTCGCACCGTAGCCCTAGCTCCCTCGTACGTATATACTCTTCACAGCACTCAACAATTTTCCCTCCACTCCATATATTCTTAATACCTTCCACATACCTTGCCTATCTATTCTGTCATAAGCTTTCTCCAAGTCCATGAGGGCAGCATACACTTTCCTTCCCTTCTCTAGATACTTCTCCATTAAACATCTTAGAACAAATATCTGATCTACACACCCTTTTCCCTTCCTAAATCCCCCTTGTTCTTCTCCAACTAGCTCCTCTGTCATATGCCTAACCCTATCAATGAGTATTCTTCCATATATTTTACCAGTCACACTAAGAAGGCAAATACCCCTATGGTAACCACATACTACTGTCTCCCCTTTTCCTTTGTATAAAGGAACAATTATACCTGATTTCCAGTCCTCTGGAACTCCTGGGGCCTTTCCCAACTTGATCTTCTTCATCGCTTCCACTACTTCCGCCCTGCTGATCTCTTCCTCTTTCCTCTCATCTCTTCTTCTCCCAGCCATTCCCCAACCACTTATACTCGCACTGCTCTCACTCTCTACATTCAACAAATCCTCAAAGTGCTCCTTCCGTCTCCTCAATTTCTCTCTCTTCTCCACCAACAATCTATTATTCCTATCTTTCACTCCCCTACTATTTTCTCTTTCACACTGCCTTACTTTCTTTACCTCCTTCCAAAACAATTTCTTACTCTCCCTCCATTTCACACTCAGATTCCTCCCAAACTCTTCATCCACTTTCTTCTTACTCTCTTTCACCAGTCTCTTAACTTCCCTTCTCCTGCTCACATGTACCTCTCTCTAACACAAAATGGAGCTGGCAACAGTGTGCTATACTCAACCACACACATTAGTACTTGCAACCCATACCCAAAGATGAAATTAAAAATGAGCAAACATATTAAGTTGACTTCACAACCTTTGGAGAACTATAGTATCAAGTGATGTGTGGTACAAAGGAAACTAAGTGAAAACTGTATATATAGAAAATATTATTTATCTAATTTTATATAACATAACAAAATATGGGTTAGGTATGATGTCATTTGAATATAAACTGTGCAGCATAACTAAGCCAATAGACCTATGGTGTCTCAAATGAACAACTACATCAAATATGGATGATTCATGATATGACTGCATTTCTATTATTGTATTAGTTATATACATGTGTATCAGTTATATAGCTACGATACCCACACTTGTGACTCCTGCAGTTATGTAACAGTCGCATTAACAAGATGTAACTGCAATTCTATGGCCAACACAATTATGTAACAGTTGCATTAACAAGATGTAACTATAATTTTATGGCAAACACAATTATGTAACAGTTGCATTAACAAGATGTAACTACATTATTATGGCAAACAATTATGTAACAGTTGTATTAACAAGATGTAACTACATTATTATGGCAAAAACAATTATGTAACAGTTGCATTAACAAGATGTAACTACATTATTATGGCAAAAACAATTATGTAACAGTTGCATTAACAAGATGTAACTACATTATTATGGCAAACACAATTATGTAACAGTTGCATTAACAAGATGTAACTACATTATTATGGCAAACACAATTATGTAACAGTTGCAGTAACACCATGATATGTTACAGTCACACTTGCATAACGGTTGCATTAACTCCTTTAGCTCCCAGAGCTCCTGTGCGAGGGCTTTTGCTGGAAGGGGTGCTAGGCGTACCACCCTCCGGCTGTCGGCTCATAGTCGCGAAGCTCATAGATCCCTACCCCGGGGTTCCCTTCTTTATTAAAATTTGAAAATACCCAGTTCCGTCTCATATCGGGGATGCAGGGCTCAAAGAGGTTAAAATGATGTAACTACTATAGCATTAACACGATGTAACTGCAATTATACAATATTCTTACAATTATGTTACTTTTACAGTATTATGTATTTCACTTAAGTGACAAGTTGATTGTAATGTGTATATAGTATGCATTAACATCTTATGACAATATTTACTGTCGTTGTTATGACAGTGGGCGTGACCATGCGATATGTAGACATTATAGAGGCACTAGTATATATCTCATAACACAATGTACAGGATGTAGTGTCTGCTGGAGACATACACAGCTTCTCACTGGGAATGTCAATCCACATAATATCTATCCACAGTCTTGTCCCAGACCATCAAGAATCCTTAACATATGACGTATATCAAACAATCTCTTAGTCCAGACGACCAAAATTTTCGTGACGTATTCAAACACGTGGAATAACCAGCCCTAGTCGGTTAGTTCAAGTGAATGGAAATCTACTAAACACTACATCAGACACACACATCCTCTCCAAGCTGTATATGATGTCGGAGAGCTTCCCTTCAGGTCAGAGGTGGTTAGAGAAGGCCCGAGCACACAATCAGGGCGGAGGCAGAAGATAAGGTCACCCAGGACGGTTTGCCATCACGCCACGTTACGCTGTAAATCACAATTCGATATAACTATACAATAAACTCCGTAACCCCAGAGTTGCTCTGTAAGTTACCTCACTTATGATACACAAAGTGGGAAGATGAGAGAGAGAGAGAGAGAGAGAGAGAGAGAGAGAGAGAGAGACCTACCTATTCACTGTAGCCACCGACACACCAATTTACTAAGCAGCGACAAGTTCGAGCCATACTATGTTTCACGACTTTATTCTGGCAGTGCTCCGACGATCTATAACCGATCTCCCTATCTCCCTACAAGTACCTACAACCACGCTAATCGAGATTGGTGGCAAGCGGTAACAACGAACCAACTACGATAAACTACTCTGTCGAGATTGGTGGTGAGCGGCAACAAGACCTGAACTATAGTACAATCAAAACACACCGTAATGGTTTATACAACGATAAAATTAGTCACTGTTAGCTCTCTCTCTCTCTCTCTCTCTCTCCAGTACAAATATAATTTTCGTAATATGCTCTTATGCTAAAATTCCTTTACGTATTCATTGTTCCGATTGTATTTTTAAACCATTTTAATTATTTTCTTTTAATTCAGTCAAGGGGACATAAAAATATTAATGCATATAGTAATTTAGAAAAAGTGTTAATGGAATAAAAAAGCATCAATAGACGATGTATTAATCAACTTGATAGAATCCCGGGTACATATTAGTTGTATAACACTCAATGATAATCTGTTGAATGAGCTTGTATCTTTACAAAATATGGCTCCTGCGTCCCTCTAGTAGCAACACACACACACACACACACACACACACACACACACACACACACACACACACACACACACACACACGCCGACTCTCACCCTTTACATTCCCCATTATTCCTGTCTGTAGTGTCTCTCCTTTACTTCGCCCTTCCCTCTCACCTGCCAATTTATTTCTGACTCTCCCCTTCCTAACTTGCTCTTTTATCTTTTCCATTTATTCCTGCTCTTTTTGTGTCCTGCATCATCTCTCTCTCTCTCTCTCTCTCTCTCTCTCTCTCTCTCTCTCTCAGGCGAAGGAAAAGTCATTCAGTATCCTTGAGAAAATCCACTCGAACAAATGGAAGACGGTGAATGAACTACTACAACATGACTTACTGCCACCACACACACACACACACACACACACACACACACACACACACACACAATGCCTTCCCCTCTCTCACACACCCAGCCGTCCGATACAGATCTCTTCAAATATTGGCAGAGACCAAATCACATTGGATCCCTCAGCCAGTCTCTTAATGCTAGGAATCTCTCGACAATATTCAAACTTCATATCTTTTCCCCATTTTTTTCCCTCCTTCCTTCACCCGGCAAAGTAGATCAAACAAGTCTATCTATCTATCTATTGCCAGACGCCTCAATCCCGTTTGGGGTGGCCACAAACAAATCGCCTCCAAGTCGCCCTGTCCCCCGCCATTTCACTGCCCTGCTCCCAACTCACACCCCCCTCTCTCATATATCTCTCCAACCCATCCCTCCATCTCATCCTCGGCCTCCCCCTCCCTCTTCCCCCCTCCACCTCACTCACATACACTCTCTTCGTCAGCCTTTCACCCTCCATCCTCTCCACATGGCCAAACCACCTCAGTGTGTTCCTCATAACGCTTCCTATCACATCCACATCAACACCACAACGCTCCTTTATATCCTCATTCGTCAGCCTGTCTCTCCATGTGACTCCACAGGCTCCTCTTAAATGACTCATTTCCACTGCTCTCACTCTTGACTTGTGTCCTTCCAACAACGTCCAAGCTTCACTTCCGTACGTTAGAGTTGGTATCACAATACTGTCATGTACCGGTAGTAACTTTTTCACTTCCATGCTCACTTCCCTGTTTCTTATCACTGCTTTCAAAGAACCAGCAACCTTTCTTCCCTGTTGTACCCTTTCAAGCACTTCACCCTCCAAACCTCCATCCTTACTCATCACACTACCCAAGTACTTAAATGTACTCACATTTTCCAATTCCTCACCATCTAACCTCGCTGTACATTCACTGACTTCACCTCTTTCAAAGACCATCACTTTACTCTTCCCTACATTCACCTTTAGATTCCGTTTCTTACACACTCTCCCAAACTCATCCACTAAGCCTTGCAGCTCCCCTTCGTCTTCACTCAACAACACAGTATCATCTGCAAACAACAGTACAGGGAGTTTCTAAACACTATCCTCTCTCACCAGGGCCACTCCAACATCCACTACCCTACCTTGTACCTCTTTTATTACCTCATCCATGTACAGATTGAACAACCATGGAGACATGACACATCCCTGTTTCAAACCAACTTTCAAAAAGAAAAATTCACTTAGTTCACCATCCACACGCACTTCAGCCTTCGCACCATCGTACATACTCTTCACAGCATTCAACAACTTCCCATCTACTCCATATATTCTTAACACTTTCCACAATCCTTGTCTATCCAGCCTGTCATATGCTTTCTCCAAATCCATGAAAGCCTCATACAACTTCTTTCCCTTCTCTAGAAACTTTTCCACTACAGATCTAAGAATGAATATCTGATCTACACAACCTCTTCCCTTCCTAAAGCCTCCCTGTTCTTCTCCAACTAATTTCTCTGTTCTTTCTCTAACTCTGTCAATAAGTATCCTACCATACACTTTTCCTATTATACAAAGAAGAAAAATGCCCCTATGATTACCACACACTTCTTTTTCCCCTTTTCCTTTGTACAAGGGATTAATTATACCTGACTTCCAATCCTCCGGAACTCTACCTTCCTCCCAGGCCAATCTGCACATCTTCCACATCCATTCTACTACTATCTCTCCCCCATGCTTCAGCATTTCACCACACACTCCATCAATTCCTGGGGCTTTCCCCGATTTAACTTTCTTCATTTGCTTCCACAGCTTCTATCCTACTGATTTCTTCCTGTCTTCTCACCTCCCTCCTTCTCCCAGCCATTCCCCAGCCACTTATACTCGCATTACTTCCATCCTCTACGTTCAACAATTTCTTAAAGTGTTCTCTCCATCTGCTCACTTTTTCTCCCTTCTCCACTAGTAATCTACCATTTTTATCTTTCACTCCCCTGCTAACTTCACTTCCATCCTGTCTTACTCTTTTCACCTCACTCCAGAACATTTTCTTACAGTCCCTCCACTTTACACTCAAATTCCTTCCAAATTCCTCATCCACTCTCTTCTTACTCTCTCTTACTAATCTTTTCACCTCTCTCTTTCTTTCTACATATAACTCTCTCTTCCGCCTCTCAACTTCTACCACGCCCCTATTTCTCATCCATTCATTGTATGCTTTCTTCTTTTGTGCCACAGCCTGTTTCACCTCTTCAGTCCACCACGCTGTTCCATGCATCCCCCTCCGTCTTCTCTTCCTTCCACACACCACATCACATGCTGCACATATTTCTTCTGTAAATATCCTACACACACCTTCCACGTCTCCCATCTGCTCCAATTCATATTTGCCCAATCGTTCCTCCACTTCTCTCTTATACTCTGCCTTTTTCTCATCCTCTTGTAACCTTTCCACTCTCCTTGCAACTACTCCTTCCTCTCGTCTTTCCCTTCTTCTATTCCTCCATCTTAATTGAATTCTAATTCTGGCCACCACCAAGTAGTGGTCAGAAAGTCCACTCCCCCAACCTCTATAAACTCTTGCATCCATTACACATCTTTGCATCCTTTCATCGACACACACATAATCAATCATTGCCTTCCTTTCATTCAGTTCACCACCCACCCTTCTCATCAAACAAGTAATAACAGAAAACCGTAGTGTATGGACAAAGACACCAAGAACCTGAAAATAATCAAGTATTTCACCTATTTTATTAACTTTTCTATACGATGTGTGTTATTATACTTTTATTTTGTGCTGGTGGCAAGTAATTT
>NC_136970.1:25127213-25202213 GCF_032717465.1 Coenobita brevimanus | reverse complement strand
ATAAAATGAGTGTTTTTATTCCGGGTGGCGAAAAAGTGTCTTTGCGTAAAAACTTTTATCAATAGTTATGCTTCATAAATAAAGAAAAACTTTCCAGCCACAGTATCAGAAACAATAAAAGAAAAATGCTTTCAACTACGTTAAAACCAAAAACCAGTAATTTTTACTTTAGCAACGAGCCAAAAATCATTCTAAAATTCTTGCTGTCTGTTAAAATAGATACTTTTTATTATTATTATTATTTTTTTTTACTGCTCTGGAGACAAAAGTATATGAGGAGGAGAGATATAGACTATGATTAAACTATTGTGCCTGAAATTCTGACTTACCTTGACACCAAGACTTTCCTTTATAATTATTATCCCAAGGCCAGTATCATCAACCCGGCAGGAGAATGTGAGGATAAACTCCATACACTATGAAAAAACTGACGAGGAAATTTTAGAGGGGAGAAACAGTAAGCATATTTTTAATTGCGATGAGCAACAAGAACATCAGAACTACGATATATCAAATAGTGTATTACTTTGCAGTGACGCCTGGTGGTCTAGTGGTGTAAGGGCGCTAGGCTGGAATCGCCAAGAAGCGACTGGGTTGTAGGCTGGTCACATATCCCTTCAATGTTGTGTACTACGGCTGCCTAGCCAAGGTGCTCCATGCATCCTAGGTGCTATATACAACTGACTGCTTTCGTTTACAATAGACCCACCAGGTGTCCACCAGGATCTGAAAAAAAGAAAAAAATTAACCTTATGGCTCTGCCCACCTGTGGTAGAGGAGACATTGTGTTTGATCTGTCTGTCCGTGCGTGTGTGGGTGCGTGAGTGCATCCATAACATATTTCTGGGTGCGATATCTCCTGAACCTATCAACTTTTGTCATTGATGTTGTATTAGGAAATGATTATATCAGTTAAGGTCAAGGGGTAAAAGGTCAAGGTCACTTGGGGTTGATTTAGTTTATCTTTGAGGCGTGATACCTCCTGAGCCCCTTCACGGATTCAACCAGACTTTTGTCACTGATAGAATCCGAAGGAAAGATGAACTGATAAGGTCAGCAAGGTCAAGGAGTCAAAGGTCAAGGTCATACTTGGTCGACTTAGTTTATCCTTGTGGATGTGCATCAGAAACACTATTCTGGGAGTGATATCTCCTTAACCCATCGACGATTTTCCACCAAGCTTGTCAGTGATGCAGGATGTGGGGTTAATGAACCATTTAGGTAAGCTAGGTCTTGAGGTCAAAGGTCAAGGTCACACTGGGTCAACTTACTTTCTTGTGGGCGCAATATCTCCTGAACCACTCAATGAACTTCGACCAAACTTTTGTCACTGATACAGTACGAAGAGACAATGAACTGAATAGGGCAGCAAGGTCAAGAAGTCAAAGGGCAAGGTCGTATGGGGTCAACTTAGTTTATCCTTGTGGGAGCAATATCTTCTGAAGCGCTCATCGGATTTCCTCCTAATTTTTGTCAGTGATACAATACGAAGGGAAGATAACTTGATTAATTCAATAAGGTCAGTGGACCAAAGGTCAAGGTCATATGGGTGTAGGAGTGATATCTCCTGAACCCTTCAACGGATTTTGATTAAACTTTTGTCAGTGATACAGTGGTCAGGTCAACTAGGTTAAAGGGTCAAAGATCAAGGTCATATGAGTAAGGGCACTAAATCTCCTGAACTCCTGGATGGATTTCGACCAAACTTTTGTCAGTGATAAAGTATGATGGGATGATGAACTGATTAGGTAGTGAGGTCAATGGGTCAAAGATCAAGGTCATATGGATTTGGACGCGATATTTCCTGAACCCTCGATTAATTTCAACCAAATTTTGTCAGCGGCACAGTATGAAGGGAGGATGAATTGATTCTGTCAGCGAGGTCAAGGGATCAAAGGTCAAGGCCATATGGGTTTGGGCAGGATATCTCCTGAACCTCTCGACGGGTTTCAACCAAACTTTTGTCAGTGATACAGTATGAAGGAGTGATGAACTTCTCAGATCACCAAGGTCATGGAGTCAAAGGTCAGGGTCAAGTGAGGCTGACTATCTTTAGTCTCATTTCAACCCACAATGATCCCTGTCATGGCTGTTGTATGGCGACTCAATGTGCAATGCTTGGCGGAGGCATACCGAGTGACCTTTTGCTTAGACAGTTTGAGGCCACAGTTCTCGGCGTTTTATTAATGATGTAATGACACGCAAAGTACAACGGCAACCTAGCCATGGTGCCCTACGCATCCAAAGTGGCAATATGCAATTGACTACTTTTGTTTGTACCCACCAGGCGTCAAGCAGGATATGATAAACAAACAAAACTATTATTAATGATGTGGTAACCCACCCTAATTGTTGGGCGCTTTTATACATAACTTTCATCAGTAATGTTTGCCTTTCTTAAACTCAATTAACACACCAACTGCAGTATTTATAACTACATTACTTGTCCGTGTCATCCAATCTTTTACTTCCTTACCGGTCCTCCCACACACTCATACAGTACAATGTAACTTGCCCTTGTCATCCAATACTTTATTTTCTTACCAGCACTTTCTCACCCTCATGCATTTTTTCAGCACATCATGTCCTCAGCTGTGTTACCCACACCACAACCCGAGCTACGTCTCCTCTGACATTTGTGTGTCTCTCCAGGGTGCAAATTTAATTTTCTTGAACTTTCTTAATGAAGGAGGCTCCCAAGGAAAAGAAATCAGTGAAGAAATCGATGAAGAGGAAGAGAAGGAAAGTATTGTAGAAAGATGAGAAGAAAAAGAATATCAGAGGAAGAAGGAGCAGGAGACGCGGGGAAGAGGAGGGTGATGAAGAAAAGGAAAAGAAGCGCGGGAGAGGAGCGGAAGGAAGAGTGTGAGGAAGAGGAGGGAAGGGAAAGGAGCCTCACTGGGGAAACTTTACTTTTTTTTCGCTTTCATTCCCTATCTTCTATCAAGTCTTTTTACTTTGTCTCCCTTCCATTCTCCTTCCCTCACATTGTTGTACGAATATATATTTTTCACATTCCTCCCCCCCCCCAACTTTTTTTAATTCCCTATCTATTTTTCTTGTCTCCCATTTATTCTTGTCAGTCGTTTTCCCCTCTCTTACTCTCACTGTCTTAAAATTTGACTCTTTTCTCTCATTTTATATAATACTGGTTCACATTTCCCCCCGTTCTTCATCCTTTACTTCTGTCTCAAATTTCTCCTCCATCATTCCCTGTCTCACAGTTGCTCTGAATGGATTATATTCCCCTCCTGTCTCCCACTCCCCCCATTCCTCATTCATCCACCCTTTTTGTTCCCTCTCTTCTTCTCCGTTTTCTCTCTTTGTTATGTCTACCACCCTTTTTTCTATTAGATTCTCTCTCTCTCTCTCTCTCTCTCTCTCTCTCTCTCTCTCTCTCTCAATTTCCACTTGTCTCTCGTAATGATTCAACCAGACTTCCATTAATATATACTGGTTATAATTCTCATCCCTCTTCCTTAACACTTCCTCTCATACTGTCTCTCCTACTCCTCTCATTAGCGCTCTCTTCCTGATTTCCGTTATGTTTCTCTTACTGTCTACATCCAACTCTCCTCTTTACTTCCCTCTTTTTATCTCTTCCATTTATTTTTATTGTCAGTGTTTCTCCTCCATTTTTCCCTCTCTCTAACTCTTTACACTTTACTTATGACTCTTTCTCTGACTTTTAAGTTTCATCTCCTTTTTTCTTCAGAGTCTCTCTCTCTCTCTCTCTCTCTCTCTCTCTCTCTCTCTCTCTCTCTCTCTCTCTCTCTCTCTCTCTCTCTCTCTCTCTCTCTCTCTCTCTCTCTCTCTCTCTCTCTCTCTCTCTCTCTCTCTCTCTCTCTCTCTCTCTCTCTCCTTAAACATTTCTGATCACCTACACGTTGGTATTTTCCAGCATTGTATGTGTCTGTCTTTTTAAAGCAATGGGAACTGTAAAAGAGAGAGACATTTATTCAGTGTTGAAATACTGTACTGTTTTATTGATCGATTTATAAGGTAAATTCTGTTAAGAGGACAGAGGTTGCAAGTCAAGGTTTGGCATCAGTCAGTATATCATCAGTTATATTTCCGATTTGATCCCGGTCAAGATTCCTTCCTGATATTGCCTCCGCTTCAAGATATACGAGTATTTAGATACTAACTGCCTTTAATTCCAACTCTCATTTTATCACCGCTGTGGATATTTTTGTATTCCCTACATCATGTGCGGTGCTGAAAAAATACATGCTTGTGTGCATATAACCTCATTCGCATACATTTTGTACACACACACACACACACACACACACACACACACACACACACACACAAACATGTGTAGAGGTGTATGGAAAGTAGGAGGACTACTGGGCCATGAGGAGCAGGCTGTGAAGCCTGTGCCCAGAGTCGGACACACACACACACACACACACACACACACACACACACACACACACACACACACACACACACACACACACACACACACACACACACACACACACACACACACACACACACACACACACACACACACACACACACACACACACACACACACACACACACACTGTTCTCCCTAAAGTTATTGTATGTGGCGCCAGGAGTTTTAAAAGTTACTTAAATATATTTCAACACACAACAATATGGGCAAGAACATAAAACAATCGAGGCGTAGGCGAAACACAAGCAGACCAGAATGTAAGACATTGGCCTTGGTTAAAGTAACCTGGGAAGCTGCAATAAAGCCTCATAAGCAACATAACGGATAAGTGTGTGTAAGTAGTAAACTTGGTGAAGAACTGCGCACGACAAAAATGTCTTAACTGTGGGAAAATGTGACTGCTGAGAAACTCTGAGCACAGAACTAAAGTCAGGTTCAGGAGATTGTGGCTGGCCAGGCATTTGCCACACAAGTTCACAGGACTGGTTAGTCCTGGACCTGATACTCCCCTCAGTCAAATCGTTCACACAGACTGGTTATGTGGTTGGCTGGTTCTGAACTTTATACTCCTGTCAGCAAGTCACAGGGACTGGTTACTTGGTTGGCTTGTTCTAAACTTTATACCTCCGCTAGTCAAGTGTAAATCGGGTCAGCCTTGTTGACCAGTTCATTGCTCACTCATGTGGGTGATTTCAGTTAAACAGGAACGTCCCTCCATAAATCTGTGCTCTGTCAAATTCTGCATAAAAAAGCTTTCCCGCACTGCATGTCATTTGGATCTTTAGTATTTTAATATTCAGTGACAGTGTTGTAGTCAAGACCAGGCACCTAGAGACCAAGACCAAGACCAGACCCTCCGAGTCCAAGACCAAGACCAAGACCAGATCCTTCGAGACCAAGACCAAGACCAAGACCAGATCCTTCGAGACCAAGACCAAGAATTTATGTGTCTGCTGAATGACTGAAAAGTAGCTGCAGCCTGCAGTTGCTGCACTGCTGGTCAGTTTTCACGGGCATCTCGGCCCCTCAAGTGAGTGTACTAGTACCCCAATCACCCAGTTGCAGATTCCAATACTCAATACCTTTTAAACGAATATAAGCTGATTATCTCACATGAGTTGAATGAGGCCGAGGAGTTTTTGGGATGACAATTACTAAGAAGAATGAAAGAGAGCAGAGAGCAATGGGGATAAATTCCGGGGCCAAAACTCAAGAGTATGGAGGGACCAGGGCCCACACCAGGACTGTGAAAATTTTGCTTCTTTTTCGGACCCGTGTCAACCGTTTTCCAGGCACCCCAGGGCGTGCTCTTAGCTCTCTACGGCCCTGCACACCGATGTTACGGCTTTTGAAAGTTTTTTAAGTTTTTAAACTTTTGAAAGTACAGTTTTGATGTTATAATGTATGGTGTTGCATACTTTGTCAGTGCCATCGTTCTCATGAAGAGCTGTATCTTCCTCATGTGAAAGCTGGTCTTCAGAAGACTAATTTTCGCACTTCCCTCTGAGCTTTACCCGTGCCCAAACGTTCCATACACAACATATTCATCTTTTGTTTCTCACGAACAGTCGAGGGGGACTACCTAATTTTCAGGATAATTACATTAGAGACCGAAGGGGTTTCGGGATACAGAGATGGGACGCAATCAATTTTCATAAATTTAATATATATATTTTACTTCCATAAGTGCCCCAAATACTTCTTACGGTCGTACCCACTATTTGTTTAAGATAACAGTTTTCACTAACTTTCCCTTTTAAAAGGGGCCCTCATTCGAGTCTGCTCACTGCCCTTCTTGCTACTACAGATGATTTATCGGCCCCCAGGTGGTTCTCCCACTTTAGTGGGGCTAGAAACGCCACTGGGCCACATGGCCATAAAATACGAGAGTGGCTGTGAAACACTAGAAAATATTCTGATTTCTTCTAAAAAGGTCACAGAAGTAACTGCAGGCCTCCGTGATGGCCATTTGAAAGCTCTGAAGGGTCATAACTCGAAAGGTTGGAAGCCACTGATGTCAGACTTGGCCATCGCTCCAAAATCCTGGCTACGCCCCTGTAAAGGAGGAAATATATTTACAGAATTTAATATATGTGAACATCTGAACATCTAGGTAAAATATTTCTGCTTTCATTGCTTCATTGGCATGAAGAAACAAACATAGGAAAATAGACATTTTTGTGGTTACGTTTTCCGAGCGAACTAGCTAAACCTGTGGTGTACGTGTACGAAGGGTGCGGGAATTGCATACACCATACACGTGTATGAAGTACACGGAGGTGAACAGAGCTGTAAACATGCGTGCATGCAAAGAGAGATTATCACTGCGAGAATGGCCACGTCATGTATGTTTTCTCGACTCGCACGCACTCTATCAGCACTCGCGGGGCCCAGCTCATGCATCATCACCGTAGCGCTAGCCAGGTAATATCTATAGACAGTACAACGCTGTATGGCACGCCTTGAATCGAAACAGCCATGATTTTTCTCCGTGTATGATCATAAATTCCGACCTTCCCCACGCCACGATGCACTTTGTAATGCTGGTCTCGACCTGGTCTCGAGCCAAAGCTCCGAGAACAGAAGCTTCGAGATCACGATCAAGTTCGAGACCACGTCAAAGGAGACCAAGATCAAGACCAAGACCACATGAACTGATCTCGAGACAGAACACTGTTCGATGACGTCCATTTGATTATCGTATTGCTGTCTAAAGATTGTTTTATTCAGCTTAGAATTTTTGAATTGGAGGGGTTAGATATGTCTTCATTAATCTCCTTACCACCCCGGGCTCTCATATAATGGCGAGAATCTCTTGGCAGCGATAAGAATAATATGTAAACATCATCGGATTGACGGGTAAATCAATTTGCCGTGGGAGGTAGAAAATGAGAGTTGTATCAGACATTTAACTGCCCAGCCTTCGTTACACATCCAAACACTTAATTCCTTTTCGCATAAAATGCACATAAATGCTTCATTTCTTCTTGTCCGTCACTTGAAGCATCACATTCACTGCCTCATGCATCATCAGCAGTTAACGGAATCCAAGTAATTAATTCATTCATCAGAAACTGGTTTAATTTTTACATGTATGGGTTATTTACAAAACCTTGTGAAACTTCTTATATATTAAAACTTCCAAGTTTATTCATTATCAGTTTCTTCCTCTGACTCGCATCTGACACAGAATGTCACATCTTCACATTCATTAACTCATTTACTCACCCATTCACCATTCAGCTGAATAATGTCACTCTTATCTTCAAGTTACCTTAACTCCTTTTCACATTCACTCACATCTAACTCCATATTTACTCAACACACACAAGCAAACAAACACTGTAACAGTTTATTAAAAGCATGTTGAGTGCAGGAAGGTGAACTGATGCCATAATATCAAAATGGAAAGTATGATCCCCATAATTCGTATTGACGTAATGACAACATGTGGAGTGTCGCAAGGTTAACTCATGTAAAAATACCTGAGTGACATTTCTCTTGAAAGTCTCACAAAACAACACTATTGGCCAAGGCTGCATTAATATTGTCTCAGAAGTGAGGGCAAGGTAACTCACCGTCTTTTCGACTTTCTTTTGCATCTTCCTTTTCCCTACATGGTTGGTCAAATGCAAGAATAACTGTAAAACTTACATGAACTCCTTTAAATGTGTCGTTACTAACTCTAAGAAAAAAATCAATTGTTTATTGGACAGTAAATTTTATTGTGCAAGATATACGGTAATCTGTAATTTCAGTCAGGTTTACGAGTGGTGTTTGCAGCCTTTATTTATACAGTTCAGTAAGAACCAATGTTATGTTTAAGTGGGTATCTGTGGTAAAGCCAACAAAAGCCACACTAATCTTGTCTATGTTGGGTTACTGCTGCCTTGCTGGCCTATTACTGCCGAAATAAACCTTTAATGGCATATAATTCTCATTGTTGTTGCTATTCCCTACCCTCCGTTTGTTTTGTCTTAGTTTATTAAATCCTAAGTAGAATTTTTCTTTCCGTTCTTCACTTCCAAATAAATTCATTTGTTTTCATTTAGCCTATGTATTATCATCTCAATTTTTCTTCATAATATCTCGGTGACATAACTCTTCTTTAGTGATTCATGGTTACTCTTATTTTTGTAAGTGAAATTATTAGTTCTAATTCAGTGAGTTATATTGTAAATGAAAATCGTAGTACTAACTTAATGAGTTATTTTGAACGTGGAAGTCGTAGTACTAATTCAGTGGGTTATATTGTAAGTGGAGGAGGTAGTACTAATACAATGGGTTATATTGTTTATGGAAGATGTAGTACTAATTCAGTGGGTTATATGGTAAGTGGAGAAGGTAGTACTAAGTCAGTGGGTTATATGGTAAGTGGAGGAGGTAGTACTAAGTCAGTGGGTGATATGGTATGTGGAGGCCGTAGTACTAATTCAGTGGGTTATATCGTACGTGGAGGGCGTAGGACTACTTCAGTGGGTTATATGATAAGTGGATGACTTAGTACTAATTTAGTCTGTTACAATGTGAGTGGAGTATTTATTGTCAGTGTGTTTATACTGGGGAAGTTGGTAGTAATAACTCAAACACAGTACCAACTCTGTACAGCCACCATTACACAGCACACAACAACAGTGCTGGGTAAGTCTGACATCATTACCACATAACACAATACAACCAGTCAACAGGCGGCGTTCAATAATAAACAAAAGCTTAAATCAAAGTTCTTCAAGAAGGGCTACCACAGAAGCAAGAGGCTGAATTACAAAAAGGCTGGAGGCACGCGATGCTCTCAAGTACCGTGATTTTGTTGTCAGTGAAAAAAAAAAAAGAGTGCTAAAGTAGATTATTAAAGGACGCATTAGTGTGGCCGGGAATGATTTGCAATGTAAGGTACTTGTACGCCGCACGGTTGATGTAAGTGTGGCGGTGTGGTGGTGGAACATAAATGTTTGGTGCTTCAAACTCAGTGGTGGTGAATTTAGGCAATGTATTGTTGGTGAACGGAAATAAAAACAACTGAACAGTTGCTGGAACAGAGCAGTTTGGGAGAGAGGAAACGGAGTGAGTGAACATGAATTTGGGTAAACAAAAAATGAGGAAATGGAGGAGGTGGCAGGAGAGAAATTAGATAATTCTGTGGATGAAAGAGTAAAACAAACATTGAAAGTTTGATAAATGTCAGGATGGGAAGACAGACTGTGAAAGGGAGAAAATGTAGTGTCAGAATCTGATGTGGTTTTGTGTGTGAAGAGAGATGCCAAATGAAAACTGGTGCAGAATGGGATGGGTTGGGGAAAAGTGCAATACGAATGTCAAAATCATATGTGGTTGTGGGGGAGAGCAGAAATAACTAAAAAGCAGTAAAGGTGAAGGTATGAACTGATGGGAAAAGAGGAAGAGAATGACGAAGAAACGTAAGAACTGTTTATTTTCTAAGTACTGATAGCTGATTTTGGGCGAGTGTAAAGACATGGAGTTACTTTCATCCAGTTACACTTCACTTCAGTTTCCTTCAGTCAGTTACAGGAAACAACATGTACCAGTATGTGACACGACATTTAATAAATATCACAGCCTAAACTAAAACTCGTGCATATATCTCGAAAGAAAAACTATATTATTAGAAACAGGGATTCTGTAAATAATGAGTTCTGAAATTAAGCTACCGAAGTAAACAAGCCATTTTATGAAACTCTACTTTAAATGCAGGTCATGCTGGATGACTAAAAATGTAAGTTATGATTAATTAATATCATTTTCTCGGAGTGTTCACTATTTCTAGTGGATCAAAAGGCACGAAAGTAGGTAACTGTACAGTTTCATCAATACACACTCATTATACATCCCACCACCACTATACTCAAATAACTCCCACTACACACTAACACACCCGTTGTACATGCCACCACCCTACCCTCAACCCTCGCTTACACACCTAAATGCACAAATAAAACCCTGCCCACCACACTCACACAAATAACGCCAACACAATCTCATCACTCACAACACATAACACACACACATAACGCCAACATAATCTCATCAATCAAAATACTTTAACACACTACATGAACATAACGTCTGACTTAGTCTGCACACATAATTTACTCATAAGGGTTCCTTTTGTTTAATTTTTGTATGACAGTAATTATGGGAGTATTTCTTCAACCCAGTAATTGAAAATTCTCTCTCTCTCTCTCTCTCTCTCTCTCTCTCTCTCTCTCTCTCTCTCTCTCTCTCTCTCTCTCTCTCTCTCTCAGCAAGGAAATGACCTGCCTAGCACGATGTGAGTCGTCATAAATAAGATTACCATGAGGATGAGGGAGCGCCACCTTCTCCACAGGACACTTCAAAATACATAACTTTTTTTTTTTTTTTTGCTTGTTAACGGGGTAAAACAAGTAAATATTCACCTTGCAGTGTTCTCTGCATAGTATTTCCCTGTGGAAACTAATTTATTTTTCCTAATGTGGGTTTGTAGTTTGTTGGTGTGAACGAAAATATGTGGGATGAAAGCAATAGAAGGAAGGAAGGAACAGGAACGGCAAGGAAAGTGAGGTGAGAGGGAATGGAATGATGACATGCTACCAGGATAATGAAAGGAGTAACAAGGGGGTTACAAGACATATTGAGGAGGAAGGAAGTGAGGTGGAGATGAATGGCTGTGTAAGGAAATGAACATACGGAATGTGAATGGAGAATGATATTTTGTTAAATGGATGGAAGAGAGATTAAAACGGAGAGAAGAATCCGGGAATGAAGAGAAGGGAATGAAGGAAAGTGGAGGGAAATGGTAATTGTTAGAGGAACGAAGAGGAAATTGCAATAGAGATGAGATAAAGTGCCAGACAGAAAATTTTTAAAAAGTATGTGAAACGAGGCAGAAACTGTAAGGGAAATGTTTAGAAGAACTTGCAGAGAAGATGAGATGAAGGAAAGAGGGGCATGGAGAATAATGCAGAGAGGAAGACTTTCGAAGATAATATAGTGTGAGATTTGGGAAATGATGAGAGAAGGGTTGGAGAATGGAAAAGTAAGAGGAATAGTTAATAAATATGGTATGATATGAAGAGATCGACGTGGTTCTTAGGGTAATCACTGGATATAACGGAATCAAGAGTTTCTCTCTCTCTCTCTCTCTCTCTCTCTCTCTCTGTCACTTTGATCTGCCCTTCCTCCTTTTTTTTTTAATATTCTTTCCCTCTGACTTCCTCCTTCATTCTTTTTCTGCCACTTGCTCCCCTTTCTTTTACTCTCACCTTCCATCCTCACCCTTTCTTTCCCTTCCTGCTCCAAGAAGCCGGCAGGAAAAAAAAAATGTACGAGTGTATACTCTACTCATGACTGCCAAACCAACATGAAGAGGAACTAAACTATACTTAATAAAGGCCTACTATGTCGAATAACGCCTGATGGTCTAGAACTCTAGGCCAGCCAGTTGGAGTGAGGATCAGGTTGTCAGAGTAGGTTGGAATGGAATAGCCAAGAGATAGGAGGAGGTTTATGGATCATGTAATACCATCGGGGTTTAGGCGGGTCACCTGTCCTTGGGTAGCACAACCTCTAAATCCAACATTTTGAAGGTAATGGCTTGGCATTGAGTTTGTTTACCTTGTGGTCGCCATGTGTCCACCAGCATCTGAAAAAGAAAGATATAAATGTTAGTGTCATAAGGTGTACCATGAGTCATTTGCTGACTTGAACTTTTCTCTACATAAATCTTTACTGTTTGTACGTATTTCTTGTGTAATTCAATTGAAATGAAATCACATAACCATGTACTACGTTTTCCCACTTACTATTTCATTTCCTAATACAAACCAACCGTACAGTTTGCTCCACCCAGTTTATTCCATTTAACCACCAGAGTTAAGTCACCTCTGAAGCTGTCAGTCTCTATTGGGAGTTACAATTGAATGTTCTTAATCTGTCTGGGAGAAGTTACTGACGAATATGAAACAAGAAAAAGGAGAATAATGATGCAAAGGAATTAACAAACTTGAGGAGGAGGAGGAGATAAAAGGATGGGAAGAAGAAGGTAATAGTGATGAATATATAACAAAATGAATGATATACAGGAAGAGTTAGAATAAGCTCAAGAAAAAGAGTGAATGAAGAAAAGGGGAAGGAGAGACTGGAGGAGAAGTTTGTATACTCTGTGTTTAAAAACACTGGGGGGGAGGGAGCCAGCTTACCTTTAAGTTGTGACATTATAGTAGGTACTTATTACACGACACACGCACAGCAAGAACACAGCCACAGAATTCGGTGATGAATTACATGTAACTATGTACGGAACACAGAACACAAGATACAAGCTGACAATAGTCAGAGAACACGTGGAACTAAATAAAGAACACAGTGTACCACAACGAATTACCAGTCCTTTCCGTCACTTCAAGCCATCGTCTCTCAGGCACTCCGAGCTCGTTCCCAAACTTCCTTTCCTCAGTTTGCCTTTATCCTCACTCATATACACTTCATCAATCGTTCACACTATATGCAATAAACGTGGAAAACACCTTTAAGTTATTCCTCTGATACACGACTCTCTGGTTTACCTTCAGTCTACTAAGTTATCACCCACAATAATGTAACCGATGAATATGCCAATAGGAACCTAAACCATTATAATCTAGTCAGCTCAATCGAACCACCTGTAACTCAAGCAATCCCAGCATAACGTAACCCAACCCATTCTAAATAAACCTAACTGAAACTAACTTATAAAGTGTCCCATAAAACTATTAAACATTCAGAGGAGGGCGTGCCAGGGCAACAACAACAGCCCAGCCAACTATTTCAGTTTGGCTGCATTGAGGCGGAAACACAGCCGTTACTGCACCACCGCCAGGAGGAGGGAGGGAAGGGAGATAGAAGGAAAAGAAGAAGAAAGGAAGAAGAGAGGAGAGAAGGAGAAAAAAAAAGAGAAAGGACTGAAAGGGGGAGGGTGTGGAAGGAGGAAGGAAGGACTTAGCACACAGGAAGGAGAGTGAGGAGAACGTAGGAGGCAGGGAATCCCAGGAGGGTGGGGTAGGATGGTGAGAATAAAGAGAAATGAGTGAAGAGAATGAAGAAAGAAGAGAGGAAAGAATCAAGAAAGAGGATGGGGAAGCGAGAAAAAGGAGACAAAAGCTGAAGTGTAGGAAGGACGTGGGAGAGAGATAGAGAATTAATAGGAGACGAGGTAGAAACGGACTGGAGAGGGTGAGGAAATGTGCAGAGAAGGCAAGATCATCCTAAAAGACAGAGATAAAGGGGATGAAATGCAGATCATATATATGAGGGTGGCCAGGCAAGAGGGGATTGTGGGCAGAAAAGCGGGTAGAGAGAGGAGTGAGGGGTTACTGACAAGGCGAATGAGAGGTGGCAGGTTTAATACAGTGTCTGCCTCTCAAGTCTACATTCCCTGCTACCCAGCTCTGGACTCCCCCCCCCCCTCTGTCTGTATTCCCCACCAACTAACTCTCCACCCACCTCTCCATCCCTCTACACTCCCACTCCCTCATTCTCCATCCCAAACAATGCAATGTTCGCACACTTATTCAAAGTTACACCACTACGCCCAAACAGTTTCTGCTGTTGTTTCTCTCAGTGTTGAGGGTATTTAAAGACTAACGAATATAATAATAACGACAATAATAATTAATAATAATAATAATAATAACAACAATAATAATAATAATAATAATAATAATACAGATTAATTAGCCATCACTACATGATGTTCAAGTCCTTAATGCTGTTTATCATTACCATATGGGATGGCTAGGTCTTGAGAAATGCTGTTTGATGCATCTTGTGGCACTAATCAAAGCAGATAAACGGTACATTATATTAAGATTCCGTCCTGTGGCGTAGGAGCTAGGAGGCTGCTTGCTTCACTGAACTTGTGAGGTGGTGCTGCAACATCCAGTTAACTCTAATATACACTTATTGGCAATTAAGTCTCTCTCTCTCTCTCTCTCTCTCTCTCTCTCTCTCTCTCTCTCTCTCTCTGTTAGGAGCAAGTATCCATGTAAACTCTTCCATGCATACAAATAGTTTCCTCTTAGTGCCAGTCTTCGTCTGCTTTCTACTGATCATAATGGCACTCCTTGATGGCTTGACTTGTACATAATTCAAGACCGCCACAGGCGAGATGCAGTGTTAGCACACACACACACACACACACACACACACACACACACACACACACACACACGCTCGCTGGCTCAGTGGTAGCGTTCTCGCTTGCCATCTGGTAGACGGGAGTTCGCGCCTCGCTCAGGGTGTGAAAAGTTTCACTGACGAAGTGGGTGGTTACTGTCCCCCTTGAGCAAGGGGACGAGTGTGTGCGTGTGTGAAGGTCACAGGCTTGCCCTTAGATAGGACTATATGAGCTCTCAGCTCCCTTCCGGGAGGGTAAAAGCTGACGATCACGACCATCAAGTGATCCTGACCGACCCGGTGAATTACACATATACATATACGTATAAAATCTGCGTACCAGTCTGTCTCTTGGACTGCAGGTCACTCAATCCGTCCGTGAGTCTGTATATCTGTATTCACCTGTCTGTGGTTATTTTGTCTGTATCACTGTCAAGCTGTTAGTAGTTTTGAATGTGTGTTTGTGTACTGCACACATCCACTCTACAGGACAAACATTTGTTATTGTATTGAAATCTTGGTAGGTACGACGAAATTAATATTATCGCAATAAAAATTAAATAAGTGATAACCATTACTGTTTTGTGCTTCTGACTTTTGCTGCCATGTATACCACACCAGTCACTGAACCGCCCTGCAAATTAACTCTACTTTTTAAAATACCAGAATGAGACAATTTGCGAGCCAGTTGATGACTCTGGGCACTCTTCTCGTACAAACCAGGCAAGACCGCTGAACAAATGTGTACTGGACAGCCACATGATTCTACTCTAAACTTCTTATCTTTTAGGATTGGTGTGTGTGTGTGGGTGGGTGGGTGGGTGGGTGTGGGTGTCAGCAGAATATAAATTTGGTTGTCTTAGATCCCACTGACTGGGCTTTGTCGGTGAACAGAAATCAGGAAAAAATTGAAAAGTTATTACAATGGCGTGGGGAAGGGGGGGAAGGGGAGGGGGAGGGGAAGAGAACATGTGCAGAGACACGAGTGTGACCGAATTATAAATATTAGTGGGTAAGGAGGAATCAGGAACCTTATGACAATTTTGGAAGAATGAAGTAAGTCGAAGGGAACACGGAAAGAAAAGAAGGGGAGGGGGGTGCTTTAAAACTTTTTTTTTTTTTTTTTGAAAGAAAGGTAAGTTGCAAATTGCAAAATGGGAAAATGGAAGAAAGGGGAGTGATGGAATGTTGGAGATGAGCGGAAAAGGACTGTTGGAATGAGAGTTAGTTTCGTGGGTCAGCAGGAATTAGGAAGTAAATGAAGTTGGGGAAATGAAAATGTTTATATGTAAGCCAAGTGACCTAAATGCTGATGACACTAAGACGGCAGAGAGGAGGACGACGACAACGGCGACGACGATGAGATGATATGTCATAAAGACTTTGTAGTTACTTGTAGAGAAGTATATTTTAGACTTGTGGTCGAGCGGCTTTTATATCTTGTAGTAGTTTCCCCACCAGATGTCATGTAGTGACGGGAGAGGTAAAGAATAGTATGGGACTATTTTTATTTGTCTTGGAAATATTAAACAGGTATAATAGTATAAGTCCTGGGTAGCTACCTCCCTGTCTCGCTATCTCTCTCTCTCTCTGTTCTAAGGCTAATCTCCGTCTCGACCTCTCTCTAGGGTCGCTTGTCTCCTTCTAAACTCTCTTTCCTAAAATCTGGTGTAGTAGGGTGTGTGTGTCACGTATGTTCCTCATGGCAACAGAACTTTCTCACGAGAGGACTGCTGACAGCTAACTGCATCATCTCCTTACTGGCCGCTGTCGTCAGCTTTCCTCCGTGTAAGTGTTTAGCGCTGCTCGCTTCTCGCAAACACAACACCTTCTCATCATTTGACTTCCTGCTTCTATCTGTCTCTCTATCTATCTATTTATTTATCTATCTATTATGTAGTCCTATATTTGCTCGGCCGCGAAAAATGGCGTACCATCGACATTTAATAGTTATAATATATTAATACATACTACATACACATTATAATGAACTTATAAGCTAATTAAGTGAAATACATAATATTGTAAAGTAACATAATTGTATGAATATTGTATACATATATTATTCATAGTAAATAGTGATTATTCAGTAATATTACATTTTAAATAAGTTGAATACATATTGGAATAAATGCATTAAAGTAAATTATTTAACTGTAATACAGTATGTACTTGGGTTATTATAGTGAATTGCATACATGCAAGAATAAAAATAGTTTAAAATTAAGATTATTGTAAGAGTTATTAATATTTCATTCAAAGATAATGGTACTGGTTTGTCATATATGGGTCATTCTTCTTTGTGTTATTATTATTATTATTATTTTTTTTTTTTTTTTTTTTTTTATATATAATTAATACTATATACAAAATATATACACTTCATTCAGGGTGGTTAACTGTGATGTTAACTCTCCCCCCACTAAACAATGACTCCAAATTAGCAATTCTTGCATGCATTCTGTGCATGGCCAACAGCAATACTGCAACCACAATGCAGATAATTATAAAGACAGTAGGTGCTTGGCTATACACATAATATGGGTTGAACATACTCAAACTCAAATCTTCCCAGGGCTTCATTGTTTCATTGATCAGCTGCATAGTTTCAAACTTAGGTGAAGTCAGCTTAATACTTGTGCTCATGTTTAAGTTCATATCAGGCAGTGGGTGGAAATGTTTGTGTGTATGGTTGATAATGGCGTAGTGATTGATGGTGGAAAAAGTAGACATGGATGGTGTAAATACCGCACAGTAGTCTGGTGCTATGTATAATCCTGAGGCTGATGTATGAGATGGTGGTATATCTGGACAGACTATGTAAACTGATGTGTTATGAGGGAAATAAAAAAACTGCGAGTGTCCAATGCGTTGATGGTGTACAAGTTTATCTGGAGCAAAAGTGAAGTTGCAATGATGATGAATATTGTTATTGCTGATGATAGCCATTTCACAAGGGACCGTATCAGTAGGCTGAAACGTGAAAATGTACGCAGGACAAAGATGAACAGCATGTAAGGATGTGCGGCACTTTCGCTCAATCGTTGACTCACTTGCGAAAGTGACAGTGTCTCGTCTCTTGGAGACCATGATGAGTTCGGTGTCTGTGTTGATGTTGATGATGACTAAAGTGTTGTTGTTTCTATAGGGGAAGGGGTGTATTTGGTATACTGTGAACAGGTCTTCCGTGATGAATGGTACATGAACTATCACTGATGTTGGTGTTAGTGTTGCTTCCAAGTACGGGTAATATTGCATAAATTCCCTACTGCGGAACAATGGCTTCAATTTATGTTTATGTATGCCTTGACTAACTATCTGACGTAGCTCATGAACTGGGAGTAAGTCATTTGTGATCTTGCCATCACCAGCATTTGAAATTCCTTGCATAAGTGCCCTGAAATGATCTCTAGTGTTCTCTAATTGTAGTAGAATCGTGTCAATATGTTCTGTGATGATGGAGAAGTGCTGGAAAAGGGTAACGTTACCCTCCAAGTCATTTATTTTATCTATACTCTCGAGAGCTACGTTTTCTGCTTGTTTCAGATTTTTCACAATTGTTTTCATTGCCGAGTTCTGTCCTGTGATGAATTTATCTTGGTATGTTAGTACCTGAGCTATCTTATTAAATTTTTTGTTTATTTCTTTAAGGTCATCCTCTGTAGCCAATCCAAAGATGTTCCCAAGAATTGCGCCGCCCAGATCGAACAAACCGCGCTTTTGGCGAGTACGTGTGATGTTGTTCCTGTCGCTCAGCACCTCTGTTCCATGAGATGGGAGATCTTGGATCATGACGAGCATAGTTGACTTCGCCTGTTCTAGTTTCCATTTCGCTAACTTCACCATTTCATCCACTTCCTTGGTGATATGTGATTGTGAAACATAATTCCCTATCTTGAAGTCCAGAGTTCGCATCGGCGTCGCAAGTCTTTCTATATAAGTAGGTAAGTCATACAAGTAATCTAGACTTATTTCAGTACTCATGACGTCCTTGACGATTGTAGTCGTGGCCGTTGGAGCTATGAGGCATCCTTGTCATACTATATGCTTGGGGTCTAGGTGCGCATATACCCTTACTATGTATAGGAGAATCCATAGCATAAGTCCCTTCATCGTAACCTACCGAAAAAAAAATCTATTAATTTCCTATAAAGCTGTGGTTGATGATAGTGATGATGTGCGTTACGGTTGGCTGTTATTTCATTTATAG
This sequence comes from Coenobita brevimanus, assembly GCF_032717465.1. Taxonomy (NCBI): domain Eukaryota; kingdom Metazoa; phylum Arthropoda; class Malacostraca; order Decapoda; family Coenobitidae; genus Coenobita; species Coenobita brevimanus. The sequence continues at coordinate 25,183,422 of NC_136970.1, read as the reverse complement.
AAGGAGTTTAAATCGATATTTAATTCTCGTAAATGATGTACTGTAGATTTCATTGGAATAGTTGCACCTATGTTCGATTGTTTGGTATATGACCTTAATTTCTTTTTGTAATCATTGTTGTGTTCTTGCTTGGTTTCTTGAGGTACGTTCACCTGTTCGGTTGTATCCGAGGCTGAATAATTATGTGATAATTCCCTTGAAACTCGTTTTAAATGGTCAATATGAACTTGTTTTTCCTCGCCACTTGAAAGTGACTTAATTAAAACTTTGTTTGCCTTTATGTTAATTACTCTGTATGGGCCCTCAAATTTAGGGGATAATTTATTGTCTCTCGTATGAATGACTCCGTAAACAATGTCTCCTAAGCTGATAGGTGAATCTTTTGCCTTTTTGTTAAATGCCTCCGTCATTTCTTCCTTGGACATCGTTAATTGTTTTTGCACTCTTTTGTGAATGTCCTGGAATTCACGTAAACGGAGTTTAGAGTAATCATCGTAATTGTATACAGGCATGCTGTCACCTTCTAGGAGCTCATATGGTAATTTTTTATCTCTGCCATATATAATGAAATGTGGTGTGTCACCAATGGATTTATTTATAGACCCATTAATGGAGGCCTCTACTCTGGGAATCCAATCATCCCAGCTTGCATAATTTTCACTGAGAATGTGTCGTAGCACATCTAATACCTTTTTATTTTGTCTCTCTACCAACCCATTCGATGCTGGGTGATAGGCCAAAACGTTAACCTTTTTGATGTTGTATTGTTTACATATTTCTTGTAAGATCTCAGAATTAAATTCTCCTCCATTATCACTTATTAGTACCTTAGGGGTAGTAAAGCGACATATTACATTATCTGTTATTGCCTTTGCTACTGTCTCTGCTGTCTTATCTTTAATTGGAGCTAAAATGACATAACGGGAAAAATGATCCGTTGCTACGAATAAGTATAGGTTATTATTGTATGATAATGGCATCTTGAGTAAATCAACAGCGACAACGTCCCATGGTTGATGTGGTACTGGGTAATTACCCATCGGTGCAGGTGTGATTGGGTATCCTTTGTGTTTCGCACATGATTCGCATCTGTCTATATGATTGTGTATATCTCTTCGTAATGAAGGCCAGTAATATAATAGCTGGGCTTGGTTGAATGTCTTATCCTTTCCAGGGTGTCCTGCATGTGGGCTGTCGTGTATCATTCGTAATACTTGGGGTATCATGTCATTAGGTACTACCAACTGGTTAGTATTTCTTTGGCGTTTTGGTTGTTTAGAGTTAATTTTGTATAATGTATTATTGACCATTGTGAATTGTTCAAGTGGGACATGCAGTTTGGGTAATTGTATGTCATCTCCACTTTCTAACTTGTATATTACTTTTGACCATACTGGGTCAAGTCTTTGTGCCTTTGCGATATCTTCGTGGTTTGGGATATTTCCTTTGAGATCTAACGCCGCGACCTGAATTGTGTTCGGGTTCCTAGATAATGCGTCAGCTACTATATTCATTTTACCTTGTATATAATGTATTTGTACATTGTAGTTTTCAACTGTACATTTCCATCTTGCTCTCCTCCCAGAAAGGAGTTTTTCTTTAAACATACCCACCAGTGGTTTATGGTCGGTGAATAAGTGGATTTCGTAACCATATACCAAATCTCGAAACTTTTGTAATGCAAAAATCACTGCAAGTGCCTCTAAGTCTGTAGTGCTATAATTTTTCTCTGCACCTCTTGTCTGTCTGCTGGCAAATGCAATTGGTTGATTCTTTCCTCTTTTATCTTCCTGCATCAGTACAGCCCCTAATCCTTTAACTGATGCGTCTGTACAAATAAGAAATGATTTCGTGTAATCTGGATATGCCAAACAAGGTGCATTCGTTAGTTTAATTTTTAGATTGTTAAATGCCCTTTTTTGTTCTTCTTCCCATTGGAATACAGCATCTTTTTTGAGTAGTTGGAATAGAGGGAAGGCTATATGAGAGAACTGTGGTACGAAGGACCTATAGTACCCAGCCAGACCTAAAAATTGTCTAACTTCGTCAGTCGTAGTGGGTTCAGGAAAATCTCTCACTGCCTGTATTTTGCCATCAGTGGTGTGAATACCATCAGAACTTAATTTGTGGCCTAAGAAATTTATTTCCTTAAAGCAAAATTTGCATTTAGAAAGTTTAATTTTTAATCCAGCATCACTAAGCTTTTGTAAGAGTAAGTCTAATTTCCTGAGATGATCCTTAATATTCTTCGTTGCGATAATAATATCGTCAAGATAAACAAATATTCCTTGTCCTAAAATTCCGGACAATACGTAATTCATAAGACGCTGGAACGTACCGGGGGCTGTCCTCAGTCCCATTGGCATTCTTGTATATTGATAATGGCCTCTGTTTGTTGAAAAGGCAGTGTATTTACGTGACTCCTGAGATACCGGAATCTGATAGTATCCGTTTAGGAGATCGATGGTCGAGAATATATTATTCTCAGGACCAATATTCTGTAGAACATCACTTAGCAATGGCATGGGAAATCTGTCAGGGATTGTGTGATTATTTAGTTTACGGTAATCTACTACCGCACGCATTTCTCCATTTCTCTTGGGCACAAAGAAAAGGGGAGCGTTCCACGGAGAAACTGAAGGCTCAATAATTCCAAGCTTTAACATTTCATCGACATACTGATTTGCAAGTGTACGTTGGGAGTGTGGTATGCGATAAGCTGGTACGAAAATTGGTGGTGTTTCTGGGTGCACATTAATCATGTGATTAATCAAGTTAGTACACCCTAATTGTTCTCCGGGCAAGGCTACGGTGTCCCTGTGTGTTTCCAGCAGGGTTAACAAATCATTTTCTTCGTCAAATTCACCTGAGTGAATTAAATTCTCTTTTATTCTTTCTCTATCCGTAGATTTGATCTCACTTGTTACTCCACCAATATTTATTTCCTTCACAGGGGCGAAACATTTTTCAATATTAACTATGCAAGTTCCCTTCTTCAACTGAACTTCCCCATTCATGTGATTAATAATGAATATCTGAGTTAGCCCTTCGTCATTCGTATGACATAATGCGTTTTCTACTGACAGTCCCTTTACTTTACATAATTCTTCTAAGACAAGAACAGTACTATTCCGTAATTTGCTCTTTATGGTAACCTTCATGTATGAATTAGGTGGTATAACCAAATCATTAGTGAGATGGGCTGGAAAAATTGATAAATCAGTACTGTTAGCTGGGTCACTAATTCTGGAGGATGGGGTTGGTGGTGTAAGTGGATCTATACACTCATCTGTTTGTGTATGTTTGTTAAAGCCTTTAATATTACCAATTCTTTTTGGCTCTCTTCTACCAATCGGTGAGGGCTCTGAAAGTATTTCCTCTATAAATTCATTATCAAAGTCTATTCCATTCATTTGTGGGAGTATAGTTATGTTCTCAGTTCTCATGGATCTTAAGCCCAGTAACATATGAGCTTTAATTGCTAAGTTTTCAACGATATAGAACAATGCAGAGAATGGTCTTGTAGTTTCTGTGAAACTGAGATTTAATCTTATCATACCTTTTACTGTAATCTCTTGACCATCTACTGTGTTTAATTCTAAATCAGCTTCATCCAGAAAAGTTACTTTCTTTTTATTTTTAAGAATTCTATTTAGTTCTTCATGTGTTATTAAGTTCACTGGAGAGCCTGTATCTAAAAATAAGGAAACGTTTTGATCCTCACATACAGCTGGTATCAAGATACACTCATTTCCCAACATGCCTCCTATGTGAAGTTTAACCTTGTTCTTCTTTACGTTTGTTCGTTTTTTGTCATGACTTGGTCTTCCCCCGATTTGAACATAGACACAATTTTTTCTACTGTTTTGCAATCACTAGTCCAGTGCCCTTGGTATCTATGATGCCTACAGTAAGGACCAAACCCTTGTGTCTTTTGATTATCCTCTTTTGCCTTGATAAAGCATTCATACCTTGTGTGTCCTGGTTTTGCACAGTAATGACACAGAATGGACCTATCCCTTGACTGTGACCTACGAGGTGATTTCCCATAAAAAGTGTTGTTTATAGCGCGAGACCTGCTCGGGCTGCGCGAAAACTTATGAAACTGCCTGTAGGAAGGCGTGTGGGAACGAGGTCTAGGCGTCTTTGTTTGTTTGGGCTGCCTCATTTCAGGTCGCGATCGATTTTGTTCTCTGTTTGGGGTCGGTGTTGATGTTTTCACAGCTGATACTGTCTCAGGTACCCTGATTCTACCAGAATGTGCATGTGTGTCGACCACACCTGCTTTACTGCACTGCATCTCTACCTCGTTCATTAAGTCTAGTAAGCACATTCCAGGGATGTACGCGATTGTTTTGGCGATCTTAAGGGTTCTATCAAGTAATTTACACAAGGCAGCTACATAACCAATGATGTCCACAACGAGGTCTGGGGACATCTTTCCATCATCTGTTATCCACTTAGAATTCTCCAGAGTAGCTAATAGGGTTCTCTTGATTGTGGAGACATCAGCAGTTATTTCACTGAGCACATGGTTTGTAGTGTGCTCCCTTACAAGATCTACAATTTTATGTAATTCTGGAATTATACCTGGCAAGAAGTTCATACCTCCAGAAAATTTCTTCAGAAATTCAGTTTTAAATTCATCATATGTCCTAGCACGATGTAGCTTATCGGAGCGCAATAAATTGCTTGCTGGACATCTTTCCTGGCTTATGCAAGATGAAAAAATAGCAATTTTCTCTTGTTCATCTAGTATGTGGCGCTTGATGAACATTTGTTCGCACTGACTGATTAATGAAATGACATCAATGCGATCCTTGTCTGTGCCAGAGAATTTTGGGGCAGTCTTATCCTCGTGATACACAAAAACGTGAGGTGTGGTTTTTAGATCAGCAGTATTTGTTTCTTGATTCATATTTAATGATTGCCCTGTTAATTCAACTTGTATGAGTTTATCGTTATGTGAGGGAATGGTAGAATATGTATGACCGGACCGGTGAACCCTGTTAAGTATATTGGCATACGTATTTAAGGCAGCTGCGAAGTCGATACTCTCAACGTCTGAAGGGGTTTCCCACTCATCATCCGAAACTCCCGTATTTGTTTCCTTATCTATAACGTGTGGTGTGGGTTGTACAATGGGTGGGCTGTCTCTTAATTGTGAGTCTGATGTTGTGGCAATTTGTGTGTCATCTGGTATTAACGTGGGTGGTTGCGAAAATATTCCTGTCATTAAGATATGATGTTATGAAATACGCCTCTTGTTTATTTATGTCCTAGCAAACTAGATGATTAAATAAGTTGAATATAGCTAATTTTAGCACTGAGAAGAAATGAGCAAGTATAATTTTACCCACTTGATACAGATCGTAGAGGTGTGTCGATACAAAAGTCGATCTCGGAAGAAAATACAGGTTTGATTGAAGATCTCTTGATAATTCTAGTGGTGTGTTGATGGACGATATTACTCAGGAAACTCCATGGCCTGGTATTTGTAGTGGTTAACGGCTGTCCCAGGCAAACCTCAACATAGAACGTCGAATTTCCAACTTAACTGTGAAAATAAGTGAATATGAGTAGGAGCTATGTGAATAATGAGTAATGAGTAGTGGGTGAGAAGTGCCTGGTGTCAGTCACACGTTGCTTGGCATGGCAGACTCGCGTTGTGATGTCATCTCAGCACATGGTGACGTCGGCTTCCCACACTGGTAGCTGTGGTGAGTGAATGAGTAGCGATGAGTAACTTGAGTGAAGACGAGTGAGTAAGATGAGTTGTAAATATGGACTTGGTGTTTTGCTGCGTGCATTGACCTCTTCACACCTGCGTAAGCGTTGGGGGTTTGGTGGATGTAGCAGAGAGAGGAGGGTGAGGTCTGGTGGTTATGAGTTGTGAGTCGTCTCTCGCTCTTCGTTTGTTTGTTTGTTTTCTTTCTTTCTTGATGTATTCTTGGTCCTTTTTTTTTGTGATTTACTCGTTGTGGGATGAAGACTGCCGCTTCTTGTAGGTGCGTGTAGAAGATTATACAGACGACGAAGAGTTGTTAATTGTAGTTGATTGTAGATGGCTGTAGACTTTGTAGAACTGAAGCTAATCTTGTAGTCTCGGTTGCTTTTGTAGAAATTTGCTTTTAATTCGGAGACGATGTCCGCAGATTTGCTGGTTTGTCGTTAAGCTACCTGCAAGGCGTCGAGTGATCTCTTGACCTCTGCATCAGCGTAATGATCTGGGAGACGGAGGGGGCAGGAGCTGATATTGTTGGTTGTTGTCAATCTTGATATTTTGTAGGAATTTAATGTTGATTCGTAGACGAGGTTCGTATACGTTCGCTGCTACCAAATGTCATAAAGACTTTGTAGTTACTTGTAGAGAAGTATATTTTAGACTTGTGGTCGAGCGGCTTTTATATCTTGTAGTAGTTTCCCCACCAGATGTCATGTAGTGACGGGAGAGGTAAAGAATAGTATGGGACTATTTTTATTTGTCTTGGAAATATTAAACAGGTATAATAGTATAAGTCCTGGGTAGCTACCTCCCTGTCTCGCTATCTCTCTCTCTCTCTCTGTTCTAAGGCTAATCTCCGTCTCGACCTCTCTCTAGGGTCGCTTGTCTCCTTCTAAACTCTCTTTCCTAAAATCTGGTGTAGTAGGGTGTGTGTGTCACGTATGTTCCTCATGGCAACAGAACTTTCTCACGAGAGGACTGCTGACAGCTAACTGCATCATCTCCTTACTGGCCGCTGTCGTCAGCTTTCCTCCGTGTAAGTGTTTAGCGCTGCTCGCTTCTCGCAAACACAACACCTTCTCATCATTTGACTTCCTGCTTCTATCTGTCTCTCTATCTATCTATTTATTTATCTATCTATTATGTAGTCCTATAGATAAAGGAGAGAGAGAGAGAGAGAGAGAGAGAGAGAGAGATGGAAGGATATGATAGATATGGAGGGCAAATAAACGATTATATGAAAGTGTCAAAGGAAAATGTTCATAAGTACCACGGCAAGAAGAGGAAGCGGCTGAACTAAAACTTCCAAAACTCTCTCTCTCTCTCTCTCTCTCTCTCTCTCTCTCTCTCTCTCTCTCTCACACACACACACACACACACACACACACACACACACACACACAGTACATTGGGTGGGTAATGTGGTAACATTTGTGGCTGTGAGGGAAGGGAGCCGCTCTTGGATCATGTAAGGGAAAAAGGCGGAAGTTTTTGTGTGATACTGACAGCGAGGCGGGGGATGCAAGGCCAGGAAATGGAATTGGAAAGGAGAATGTGACGTTAGATGAAAACCATTATGCACATACCTGCATTATGGAAAGGCAAAATATATTACTTTGAGCCAATCCTGAAGGGAAAGAGAAGCCTAGCAAGTGATTTAGCCAGATATTAAATCTTATTGAAGCCTGACGATTTAATTTAGGCCAGAGAGACTCCCCAGGGTGCACGGATTACACACAATAGCCATTCTATCTGTCCACAACGAGTACTTTCTTTTTTCTCTTTTTATTTTGGTTGTAAAGAAGGAGACAAAATCCCACTTAAGTTCTTCAGTGCATTCCTAGAAGAAGCTTTCAGACAATTAGATTGGGAGGGGAGGAGGAGGAGGAGGAGGAGGAGGAGGAGGACATAAGACAAGAAGAAAAATAAGAGGAAGAGAGGGTGGAAAAGAATGAAAAGGAAGTGTATAAAAGGGGGAGGCAAAGGAGGAGATGAGTTTCAGAAACAAAAGGAAGAGGATATAGTAATTACAAGAAACAGTAGGAAAGGAATGAAAAAGAGTGCTCATAGAATACTAGATAAAAATAGGGCAGAGAAAATCAGAAACGGCAAAAGAGTACAAACAGCTTAATATCAGCTCTGTAATTGATTATATCGTAGTCGTGACAGTAACTGAGGCAAGAGTGTGCAGAAAGAGGTGAAACAGGAAACAGGTGAAGTGAGTGGAGGAGGAGGAGAGGCTATTGAACTAAGGTAAGGAAAGAAGAAAAAAAAGTGAGAGAGGAGAGAGAGATAAGAGACGAAAGGAACGGAGACACGTAGTAAGAGACATATAATGACAATCAGGATGACGAAATGGTGGGCTACGATTAAGAGAATAAGAAATAGAGAGAGCAAGAAAGGGTGGAGAGAGTTAAAGAAAAAAAACACGACTGAAAAAGAAGGAAAGAGAAGGAAAAAGTGAAGGAAGCGAAGAACAAAGAATAAAATGAAGAGAAAGAGAGAAAGAAAGTTGGAAAGAGAACATGCAATAGGACATAAGAGATGGAAGAGAGGAAAGATGGAATAATATACGGGAGGAAATAAGACAGGAGGAAAAGAAAGAGGAGAAATTGAGAAGCTCTATTATTGCACAAGATTAGATGAGACGAGGTTAAAGGAAGAAGACAACAATGAAATGATGAAACCAATGATGTTGCAAAAGAACAGAGACCCGAATCATACAGGACAAATTTAAACATTACAGAATAAAAGAAAAGAAAATTACATGACTAGAGTATGACAAGTAAAGGATGCGACAGAAAAACAGTAGAGTAAAAAACTCATCATAAACACTAAATAGGAAAAAAACGAATAAAAGACGCAACGAAGGAAGTCAGTAAAAGACTATGAATGCAAACAGTAACGAGAAAAAGAAATCTGGTAATGAGTAAAAAGATAGAGGGACAAACATGTGTGAGACGGATGAGGGAAAAAATCAGATGAAATGATTGGGTAGATTGGTTACGACTGAGAGCTGATCACCACGCCATACAAAAGTCGTGTACTAGTTTGGTAACAATAACACTGCGTTAATGTGCCATCCTTAACGCCCTTGGCCATAGGCTACCACTGCCCAGTGACCATTAAAAAGAAAAAACTACTGTAGGAAAGTCACGTAAATAAAAAAGAATTAAGAAATGTAATAATTAAAAAGTGTTATTTTGTGGGTCATACATGAAAGAGGAGGGGTCCTTTCATGAGTCCTAGTGAGTGAATGAACTTTGATATTCAATAAATCTCCATTACACACACCATTTGGTGGTCGCTGTTTTATTCCGCTATGCGTTACATTTTCATACTCCAACACACAGACAGAAAGCAAACTGTACCTGGGTAAGCAATGAATACAGGAGAGTGTTTAGATTTCATAAGCAAATACTATGGTCACGTGTATTGTCATCAGCTTGGTGATTCCCAAGACACAGGAAGGGCGGAGATGAATATGACACTTCCTTATTTGTTCCCTTACCCAACCAGACATCTTTCCTTTACATCTCCTCCACCCACTGTGCATCTTATAAATAAGGCGAATATTAATAAATTATCTATTGCCTATATCACTTCCCACTTAAATTTCTTTTCCGTCCATTACAAATCAAAGCATACAATGTGTATGTCTGTGTGTGTATAAATAAATGAATATATAAATAAATAAGTAAATAAAATATATATATATAAATAAATATATATATATATATATATATATATATATATATATATATATATATATATATATATATATATATATATATATATTGATTGATTGATTGATTGATTGATTTATGAACACAATGAATGACCCTACTACGTTACTCACAACAAATGTTTACAAATATGTTGGAGGTACTACACACAGACACAAATAAACGTCAGCCTTATATTCACCAGGTGTAAACTGGAAAGATAGAGATAGACAGGTAGGGAGAGGGGTAGGTGGAATAAAATGATATTAATAATAGATAGGTAAACAAACAAGGAAATGGATAGGTAGATAGAGAGAGAGAGCAGTGGAACAGAGTAGGACTAAAGAGAGTGACGGAGGGAGGGAAGGTGAACACACGAAGTGGGATTAAGTGGAAGAAATAAGATAAATGAAAGAATGCAAATGAAGAAGGAGATGAAATGAATGGCGATGAAAGGGGAGAGACGAGATGAGAAGGCGAGGAGAGGGAGGAGGAAGGGAAAGGAAGGACAGGAAGATACAGGAAGGACAGGGCAGGACAGGTGAGGAAATAGAACCAAAGAGGGAACTCAAAATGAAGAAAGGTAAAAAAGAACAAAAGAATATAACAGACAGATAAAAATACACTACGGTTAAGCGGGGACGAAAAAAGGAAACTGAGGAGAAAAGGAAGGGAAGGAAATGAAAGAAGGAAACTGAAGAGAAACGGAAGGGGAGGAAATGAAAGAAGGAAACTGAAGAGAAAAGGAAGCGAAAGAAATGAAAGAAGGGAAGACTAGGAAATTTAGGCGGTGCACATGGAGGGTAAAGAAAAGTTATAGGGTAAAGAAAACAAGAGATAAAAGGAACCAAGAGAGAAGGGAGAGGATGGGTTGCAAAGCTTGAGTGTGAACTGAAGGACAGGGAATGTAAGGAGAGGACGAGGAGCGAAAGAAAGTGTAGGGAATGCAAGTGATGCAATGGAAAGGGAGGAAAATGCATAAAACGTGAGGTAAGCCCACTACAGCATCCCACCACACCTAAGTCACCCCACCACACTCCGCTGCCAACTCACCATCCCCCTATTTTATACCAACTCTCCTGTGGCACACATCATTGTCAAGCTGGAGGTGAATTTCTGATCCAGTTATGATGGAAACTTACCCACCAACTACTTTAATTAGAAAGTACCCAGACAGCGCATACTTTCGCCAATGCAATTGCAGGATCCGGATCCGGAACCGGATCCGCTCCCAACTTTAATCAGTTCTTTCTTGGCCCACGGCCCACTCTTCCACAAAATTTTATTGAAATTCATTGAGAACGTTTGGAGACATTGTGTGGCAAAAAAAAAAAAAAAAAAAAAAATCCTGGATGCGTATAATGATCCAGATCACCACCAAAATCTAACGGTTTGTTCCTTGGGCCATACCTTACCTCTAAAAAAAAAAAAAAAAAAAAAAAAAATCCGTCCTTAGCCTTTTGAGAATCATGCTAACAAACTAACAAACACACCAACGCCGGCAAAAACATAACTTCCTTGGCGAAGGTAATTAGCACAACTAGGAGGAAAAAAAACTTAAGTTCAAGCGACGGAGCACATGAGGTGCCAGAGCAGAAAAGGAAAATGGAGGCTGGTAAAAATGAAACACACGCCAATCTTCCAGAGTTGCTCTCTCTCTCTCTCTCTCTCTCCTTGTTCAACGTGATAGTTCCCTCCACAACTGGATGGTGATTTGTCCTGCTTCACTCACTAATCATCCCTACTCCTTCCCTCTACCCTCGCCACCATCATATCCATCTTTATTTCTTACTTTCTTCATCTTCTCCCTATACTTTATAAGTATTTTCCTGCCTTTTCGCTTGACTTCCTTTTCCCATCTTCTGCTCTACGGCCATCATCATCATCTGTACCCCTTCATTCATAACCTATCTTCCCTTCATCTCTCCTTCTTTAAAGTCTTTCCTTCTATTGAGCTACTCTTCGTTTTCCGTTTCCTCCTATTTTCCATCTTCATCATCAACATCGTCGTCATCAAAAACTTCAGATATATTAATTCATTCATGACACCATTCCTTCTCGTCGTTCTATCCAATGAGCCATTCTCCTTCCTTATAATTATTCTCCCCTTCTCACTTTTTCGTGTGTTTATCCATCATCGTGTGTGACTCATTCATAACCATCGATCCTCCCTTTCTTTTTCCATACATTTTCGTCCTTTATCTCACTGTTCTCCACGTTTCTTTCCCTACTTTCATCGTCTCCACCTGCAACCCTGCATTCATCACTCCCACTTTTCTATCGCTCTCCAATTTCGCGCGAAGCTTGAAAATATCACCCGATATTTTGGATCAAGGTAAAACTTTGCCCGCAATTCATTCAAGCTCATCACACCTCCAGGGACAATACTTCCTACCATCCTCATCACTCACTCGTAGGCGGCCAGACAGCAGCATGATCTGAGGAATTACATGCTCACTGGACTGGGATATTTAGGGGTCGATGTGGATGCGCGTGACAGTGGGTGTGGGTGATGCGATACCTGAATATGATGGTGTGTGTGTGTGTGTGTGTGTGTGTGTGTGTGTGTGTGTGTGAACTAGCCGAGAAATGCATCCAGGTACGCGGAGGTTGATTAACAGTTGCACTGCCTCTGAGAACACTATCTGTGCCAGCAGCAGGATAACTATCGAAACTGAATGCAAAATATTAATAATAATGGTAATAATAATAATAATAATAATAATAATAATAGGTAATAATAATAATAAATCAACCCAACAACACATCCATCACCAGACTCATAACATCAGACAAGCCAAAAAAGTAAATTTAATTAACCAGCCACCCACCTGGTCATGACCTGTGTGTGCCCAGGTGTTTGTATCTGTCTGTCCGCCTGTCTCTCTGTTTGTCTCTGTCTGTCTATCTGCCTGTCTGTCTGTCTGTCTGTCTCTCTCTCTCTCTCTCTCTCTCTCTCTCTCTCTCTCTCTCTCTCTCAAGACTTCCCAGCCACTCCATGCTCATACACTCTCTGTAAATCTCTCACTCTGGTTCTGATTTTCAAATCTCATCGTCAGATTGGATATACATGATATTAAAAGATTTTTTTTTTTCCTCCTAAGATTACCAGATTTCTGGAGGAAAATTCTGATAAAGTTTGAAAGCCGTGATGACTGAAAATTTTCCAAATCCTTTACGAAAGTTATCTTTTATTTTCACTTTTAGCGGTTGAAGCAGACGCAGACTATTACTGACAACAACAGACACATTTATTACGTAAACAAAAACCTCATTAGTGAAAGACGTTAAGGTTAGTAATATCCAGCAACTGTGGATAATGGTAAGACATTTGCCAGGTTTGTTCCTGCACCACACCACTGCATTATGGAAACTGAGGAGGTACGAAACGCCCTCCTACTGACACCCGTGGGAAGACCGTGTGTGAGCCAGAGTCAACGTGAGAGAGAGAAAATGAGAGAAAGATCTGTGAGTGACAGGCAAATGTGAGTAAAAGAGGGTACGAGTGCTGGGCAATACGTGAGGAAATTTGTGATTGACACACACACACACACACACACACACACACACAACTAATCAATCAAGCATGGAATGCAAGCAATTCTACGACCGGCAATATTTATCTCGTGTCATTTCATAACAACACGCCATCAGCAAAAAGCTGTACCAGACACGGGACTGGTACTGGTTTGATTTTACAGCACTTAAACATTATAGTCTATTTGACTGACCTGTGCAGCTGAGATGCATGGGCCGAGTAGGGTGTGTTTGAATCGCGGCTGCCAATTGGCCGCCGATGATTTATATCTACACCTCTCCTTATTTTAACACATATATATTTATATTTTTTAACTGCCTGCAATACAAGCTGCCAGATTAAATATGGAAAAATTTCCGAAGCTGAAGAGGTCAAAATTAGCTTTAAAAGTTTACCGTTATCAAAGAAAATTAAAGTTGATTAAAAAGTTTAATAAAACGATGAGTGACGTTTGAAACAAATTATCCACCCACGATGTACATCCACGTCCGCGTGTTGCACTGTATCCACGCACGGTGTACATCTACGTCCGCATGTTGCGCTATAATATCCACCCACGATGTACACCTACGTACGTATGTTGCACAACAATACATGCCTGCATTTACATCAGTGACATCATCGGCGGCCAATCAGCTGCCACGTATCAAACACACCCTACTTGCCGTATACATCTCAGCTGCACAGGTCAATCAGACTATAACATCCTGACAAGAGAAACTCTCTCCTAAATAAAATAACCTTGAGGCAATATTAATTAAAGAAAATTACGTCATCACAATCAACTTCTTAACAAAAGCATGTTATCTCTGAAAAACCTTTTGAAAGTACTTATAATATATACAGGCAGTTAAAACAAAAAAGTACAAAGAAAGGCAAAAATACGAGAGAAAAAGATACATCCTTTAAATTCTATGCATGCACGTGTGAGTGTGACCCGCTTTTGTGTAGGTCAAACGTGTCAAGTGGGGTTGGTGGAGGATTAGTGCCCCTCCCTGTAAAACCATTAACTCAAGCCCTTGGCCACCCCGTGTGAGATACATGGCGTCTGGCAATGAATGAATGAATGAAATTGGTTTTCATAATTTTACCCTTGTTAGTGCTGTGGGAGTGTGTGCCTCGAAAGTATAATCTCTCTCTCTCTCTCTCTCTCTCTCTCTCTCTCCTTTATATTCTACTTTTTGCCGATTCTGTGCAGTGTCCTTCAGGCTTTTTAACCCCTGCCAGGTGCTACTTTTCACTTGTTTCCAGCACGATAAAAGCTGGGGGGTTTTGTGGGGTGAGGAAGAGAGCCTTCTGATTGCTATCCTTTCCTCTTACTTTTGTAACTTGAGTTCTTTATCAGTGTCAAGGACGGACCGTCACGTAGGTACCTTAAGTTGTGCGTGGTTTGTGTATCTATGTGACTAGGTCTCTCTCTCTCTCTCTTTCTCTCTCTCTGGAATTGGTTGAAATCGTCAGGTCGTACTCGGGTGAAAATAAAATATTTAATGTTTCTGCATCACTTTCTTACCATTATTACTTCATCTAATAACCTAGGTTGCTATAGTTGTCTTTTTGTTTCCTTGCTCTCTCGTCTTCCTATATTTCCTTATTCCCTTCGTCTGCTTACAGGATTAAAGGTTGTCTCATTCTTCCTTTGGGTTGTCAATTGCTCCCTTTGACCCAGACTGGCACAACCATCCGTCAATTGTTTTGCGTAAGTTTTTCACCGTTTCCCCAGCTTTCCTTCCCACAGACATCACCTTCTTCCCCGCCAACCTAACACCCTTGTTCTCAGATTCCTACTTTCGAATTATTTTTATCTTCTTCCTTTCCGTTTCCATTTTTCTCCAAGTTTTCTTCAGTCATTCCATCACTTAATGCTCCTATTCATCCAAAGTCCCAAGATTCCTTCGTCGTCTTTTGTATCGGCTTAATTTTCTTCACTTCAATCTCATCTCCAGACCCCTGTTCATATAATCCCCTCCTCCTTTTTCCTCTTCCTCCTCCTCCCTCCCTCCTCGTCGTCGTCGTCCTCCTTCTCCTCCGTTCCTAGTATTCTGCAGCTAAAATAATGCCAAAGGTCGAGTAGACAGTGAAAAAAGAAGAGTTTGGGCTGGACGACGGGGAGGAGGCAGGCAGAAAAGGTGGGAGGAGGAGGGAATTATGGGGGAGATCTGTGTAGAAGGTTGTAAAGGAAAAAAAGAGAAAAAGGAAGAAAAAGGCGAGGGTGATAGAAGGAAGTGAGAGAAAGAGAAAGTATGGAAGAATGAGCGGGAGGAAGTGCAAGAGGAGTCAAGGAAATGGAAACTGGAGAAAGAGAGAGAGAGAGAGAGAGAGAGAGAGAGAGAGAGAGAGAGAGAGAGAGAGAGAGAGAGAGAGAGAGAGAGAGTATTAAACCTGTTGAGTGTAGTCAGTAAACCAGCAGGCCTGGTAAGACTATGCAGTACTGGTGTCCTTTGGAGTCATACGTCAAGATCAACGTCAAGAGAGAGTAAATGACTTTATCTCTCACACCGCCTCACTTCCTCACAACTGACTCTCGCTTGGGTGAAACGTGTGAACAGATCTTAAACTGTCCTCCTTTTTTAGTTTGTTTTGTTTACGCAAGCGAGACAATTAATTAGTTTCCTGCCTCCCCCATCCTCTCTCTCTCTCTCTCTCTCTCTCCACACACACACACACACACACACACACACACACACACACACACACACACACACACCAGTTTCACCTATCTCACACATACAAACCCAGCCCTAACCTCCCCCCCCCACACCCTTCTATTCACTCTCGCATCTTCCCATTTTCTTCTTGCTTCCTGGCAGATCCAACTCTCGTCAAACACCAAATCTTCACCCGCTGGGGAGGCATCGGGAGGAAGAACCAATGGGGAAGAGATGGAGAGAGAGGAGGGGGAAGAAGATGAATGGAAAACAGAGAGAGGAAGAGAAAGAGAAAAAGGAATGGGAAGGAGAGAGAGGATAGGGAAAGAAGTAAGGGGAATGGGAAGGAGAGAGAGGATAAGGAAAGAAGTAAGGGGAATGGGAAGGAGAGAGAGGATAGGGAAAGAAGTAAGGGGATGGGAAGGAGAGAGAGGATAAGGAAAGAAGTAAGGGGATGGGAAGAAGAGAGGATAAGGAAAGAAGTAAGGGGAATGGGAAGGAGAGAGAGGATAAGGAAAGAAGTAAGGGGAATGGGAAGGAGAGAGAGGATAAGGAAAGAAGTAAGGGGAATGGGAAGGAGAGAGAGGATAGGGAAAGAAGTAAGGGGATGGGAAGGAGAGGGGAAAGAGTTACCCGGTAGAAGAACGTGACAAGGAAACAGAAACAGAATATTGATAGTCACTTTACACTGTATGCTTTTAACGAGACACAACCATATACATCACTCAAAACATTTGACTAAATCATACATAACCATTTTAGAATACTCCCTTATGTTCCTGATTTCAGCACACACACACACACACACACACACACACACACACACACACACACACACACACACACACACACACACACACACACACACACACACACACACACACACACACACACAAAATCTCCCAGTAACGAGAATCTCTCAAACAAAATTCCATCAGATACAGTTTTCTTCATGTGTTTCCATGCCTCGATGTTTGGCATCATAACCCATCAGTAAACCTGTGGATCCAGCTCAGGGTTGTCTTCCTCCACACACCCGTAAAGCTCCCGCCTTGATGGTTTGATACCCTTATTGCGACTGAACGAGCGAAGCAAGGAAGTGTAGCGGAGCGATGTTTGCGTTCAGCTGTGAAACAAGCGGTCCGCCACAATCCGGCCCAGGCGGACATGACATGATCCGACCGCGACGGTTTTCAGAGGCTAATAGCTTTATTATGTGATATAGAGAAGAGATTCTTTCAGCAGGTAGTAGATACATTCAATAAATTTAGTTTTTAGCTACATGTTTACTCATGAGACCAAAGAAACGCATTAGGATCCTAGCTTTTTAAGGGAATGTACTGGGGGCTTCAATTGACGTTCTCCACTATGAAATAGAATTTAAAAAGATTTCCTGTCGTAACACTGTTTTCTTGCACGAATTCTAACAATTAAACATCTGATATTACGCTCATGATTTTGCATGCACGTTTTCTCATGTTGAGGGGGTGAAATCAGCATGGGTAATCACCCAGTTTCTGGGTTTTATATTTGCTCAATAGCCAAGTGTTTACCGACGCACTTAGTTGACACGGTAAAGTCGGGAGCAGAGAACTGAACATCGCGCGTGTGATAAACGCTACAGCGCCTCGTTATATGCACATCCAGAGAGAAAATGTGAGAGAGAGAAAGAGTGAAAAAGTAAATATTTTAGCTCAATTATTCTTCTGTTCTTGTTCAGCTGCCTCACCAGAAATGTTGAAAGTTTGCACCAAGATGAAATTATGATGATATACGTATGTAGAAACGTTAGCTCCTTCGACACACGCTCACAAAGCTCAATTTACTGGTTAGTATTATGGTTGAAGTGAGTCTGCCAGACGCTGGAAGGTTTAGGCCAAGGAATTACGCCACACAACCTGACACGCTCTCTCTCTCTCTCTCTGTTGGTATAGATATGGTAATGGGTATATAATAAATAATCTGTAATGGCAGTGGCAGGAGAAAACGTCTCACCTTCATCAGTTCTTTGTCTCCTTAATTTAAATTTTATATGTTTTAGCCTGAAAAACGCGCATCGCAGAAGCTGACTTTTAAATATGCTGAACGAATACATTAATACCTTAATGAAGAGAGAGAGAGAGAGAGAGAGAGAGAGAGAAAATGAACCATGGCAAAACTATGGTAGAGCGAAGGTAAAAGAAAGTTTTAAAACAATACCGATACATGGATGGATGAAGGCAAGAAAAGAAAGGGAAAAGAGAGGCAAAACTGAGTGAAGGAAAATTTGGGAGGGGGGTTTAAGAAGAGGATTAAGGAAGAAAGAAGAAGGAAAAGAAGGGAGGGAAAAGTGAAAAAAATGGGAGAGAGGGAGACGATGAGAAGCGACACATATAAGGAAAGTTAAAGATATGTATGGTAAAGGACAGGCAGAGAGAATGAGACAGAAACAGAAGAGAGACTGAGAACATGGGAGCAGAGGTGAGGAAGAGGGGAAGGAGGAAAGATGTGTGAAACCAGAAAAAGGCATATATCCCTTCCTTAATCAATATGGACAGTGGATACTAGTGCACAGTGAGAACGAGTAGCTGCATATTGATAGGAAGATTACTCAGTCACGGGAACTCTCTCTCTCTCTCTCTCTCTAAGAATCCTCACACCCCAATGTCACAAATTTCAAGGTTAGGTAGTTTGAGTAACTACAGTTGTGTGTGTGTGTGTGTGTGAGAGAGAGAGAGAGAGAGAGAGGAGGAGGAGGTGGAGGAGGAAAGTAACTACATGAGAAAGAAGTAGACCGAAAAAAAGAGCTAATGAGAGGAAGATAGTTTAAAGAATGAAAAGCCGAAAGTGTTAGACATATACAGGTTTTATGTTGGCCAAAATTGATGACTTTTATTAAATAAAGTAGAAAGTAAACGACATCTCAGCACCACTAACAATCTCCCTTTCATTAAGTAGGTATTTTACAATATACAGGCAAAGTAATTGATACAAATGTATAAATACATGGTAGGTACTGAGTTTATACTTCAGGCTCCTGGCTCAAAACGTGCCCAATATATCAGTAGTACAATCAATACAAGTAAGTAAGCATGCAAGTCTGCTTTTTCATACCTTAAGCTCCTGGAAGTTTGGCAGCTGCATTAAAAATCTATCTATCTATCTATATACCTAGGCTTCTTCCCCCAAGGAAAGGGAGGTAGCCGAGACAGGACGACACACTCCCCATTTACTCATCCATATAGAATATAACTGTGGATCTGTTCGAACAAACTACCCAGTTACCAGCCCTCCTTTCTCAGCGATCCGTAAACTGGTCATGACAACGACCATCCTTTGTCCACGGAAAGTTTTTCTGCACTGACCAGTTCCTACTCAGAAAGTGACCTGTAAATAATGGAGTCCCTTCTGTCATAATTTTACGGTGCCTGGTCATTGTCGTATCTACGGCAATGAGCAGGCTGACTTACTTGCAAAGTCGGCTGTAGAGCTCGGGGAGACTTGGAACGTTCCTCGTGATCTACGGTCGAGTCTCTCTCTCGGAAAGAAATCAATAAAACAATCTTCTGTGGCAAGGTCAGTGGACCAGACTAAATATTCCAACTTGTAAGCCGCACCTGGGCGACTGGGACACTGCCAACCGCCCCAGTCGCCTTGAAGAAAAAGTGTTGGCACGGTTACGGCTCAAAGCCACCATTTTAACTCATATGAAACCATATATGGAAAGACGCTTCCCACCGCACTGCGACATCTGTAATGCGGTGTTATCTATCAATCATATCATCCTGCTCTGTCGGCGATTTATTCGTGAACGTGCTTCATTTATAAATTACTGCGGCGCAGCAGACGTCCCCTTCACCCATTCCACCATCCTGGGTGATGGGGACATTGTTATGACTGATAAATTGATGGCTTTCTTGAGAGAGACCAGACTGATCAGAGTGATGTGACTTCTTTTACTGTGTGGTTATGATTTTTATCAGCGGTAAATATGTATATATTGTAATATTAATTAGGGTTGACAGTTGACATTTGAAATAGTTCCTCCTCCTACTGATCTATTTCTAATATAGATGTCCCCTACATTAAGCCAAGTTCCTCGCCTGACAGTCACCAGCTGATGAGTGCAAGTGTGCAATATAGGAAGGTATTGGGCACTTGCAGTCGATGGTGGTTTGCTGGGTGAGGTTCTTCACTTTTTGTACAAATTATGTAAATACATTACCCCATCTTGCTTAAGTTATTCTAATTAGGGCCGACAGCTGACGTATATGGAAATGTTCCTGACTCGTCTGGTTCCCTTTCATATATTGATGTCCCCTATATTAGGTTGTGCCTCGACTGACAGTCAGCAGGTGATGAGTGCAGGTATGTACTGTTGAATGGCATTACATATTTGCAGTCGATAATGTTCTCTTGGTCGAGGCTTCGAGGCTTTTTTACCATTAGTGTAGGTCTAGTTATTTGTCTCTTAGGATTTAGTATAGGTTAGCGATTTGTCTTTTAGGTGGTTAGTTTTAGGGTCTTTAGATTAGGTATTTTTGATTATAAGTAATATGAGGTTAAAAATAAAATAAAAATTAAAAAAATAATAAAAATAAAAATACAAAAAAATAAAATAAAAATTATATATATATATATATATATATATATATATATATATATATATATATATATATATATATATATATATATATATATATATATATATATATATATACGTGTGCATGAAAGAGTGTATGTTCATATGTATGGATGTGTGTATGCATTTATGTATGTATATATATATATGTTTATATATATATATGTATATATGTGTCAATGTATATACATATATATATTTTTGCCTTAATGACCAGGGGCCCCGGCCTCAATGGTCGATAGGCAAAAAAAGAAAAAAAAAAAGTCATAATTTTACAAACTTTGGGGGATGAAGTGCGTGAGGGGGTACAGCAAGGAAGGAAGGTTGTTGGTACACTGAAAGCAGTGATGAGAAATAGGGAGGTGAGTATGGAAGTTAAGAAGTCACTGCATGATAGTATTGTAATCTCTACCCTGACGTATGGAACCGAGGCATGGACCTTGCAAGAAGGGAGCAAGAGTGAGAGCAGTGGAAATGAGTTACTTGAGAGGAGCATGTGGAGTGACATGGAGGGACAGGTTGACGAATGAAGAAGTGAAGGAACGTTGTGGGGTAGATGTGGATGTGGTTGAAAAGATTAGGAGAAATACACTGAGGTGGTTTGGACTTGTGGAGAGAAAGGAGAATGAAAGACTGACTAAGAGGGTGTATGTAGGTGAGGTGGAGGGAGGGAGAGGGAGGGGTAGACCGAGGATGAGGTGGAGGGATGGAGTTGAGAGGTATATGAGGGAGGGGGGGGTGAGTTGGGGGGAGGGTAGTCAAATGGTGGGTGACAGAGCGACTTGGAGGCGTTTTGTCTGCGGCCACCCTTTGCGGGATTAGGGCGTCGGGCTTTAGATAGATAGATAGATAGATAGTATCTGCAATAAGGAGGAATCAACTGAATTACTCTTTTCAGATTTTATATATATATCTTGGACGCTTCTACAGTAAGGGTGCAGGATTTTTCTTTATTCTTTTTAACGTGTGCTAGTATTTAGGTAGTTTTGTAACGACAATATTTTGCCAATCATTGTGTCATCTGCTGATTTTTAAAAACCTAGTTAGGATTTTCTGTCGTATTATTTACGGATGTTTGTGATACGCCATACACTGCATGTCATGTTGAATTTACTTTTATTCCATTAATTTTAGTTACATGTCATAAGTTTCTTTCCGGAATATTCTTCAATTTTATAATCAAGTTGGTTATTTCAACCATACTTTTTTTTACTGTGTACATTAAGGCTTTTATGCAGATATTTAATGCTATTCATATTAATGTTTATCACAACAATACTGTAAGGAAGAAAACGAGTATTGCATGTACAGTCGTTTATTTCTTTTTAAGGTTCTGATGATGGTAGAAGTATTGCACCGAAATGTTAGCCAATACAGATGAAGATATATGCTCCAGCCCTGGTGATTCTCTTCCATATAAGTATGCGCCATGATGGAAACTGTGCGCACACACACACACACACACACACACACACACACACACACACACACACACACACACACACACACAAGTTCTTTCTCTTTTAAAAAGAAAAAAAAATCATTTATGTCCCTGATATGTAAGTGTTTGTAGGAAGGAAAGTATGTAAATGTAATGAGGGTAATTACAGGCGATGGCTAGACCCTCGCGAGTCTCTCATCAAGTACTCACATATGAGCTTCCCGACCCTGCTCGGCCCAACCCGGGTCGGCCAAATGCGGCTCGGCCCAACCTGGCCCGACCGTTACGCTTTTGAGAAGCTTCTATCTCAGCAACCACAGGGCCGATCACTGCGTGGGTTGCACCATATAATAGCCCAATTCTTTAAAATTTGTTTTTGACAGGTTTCATCAAACCCAGGCAATGCACGTGGCACGTGACACACGCCAAGTGAAGCATGTCGAATATCTTCAAAAGAGGGTCACAGGCCACACACTTCGTCGTAAAAGCATGAAACTTGGTAAGTAGATAGCCACCAATATACTCTGGGCATCCTCGGGGTGTAAGGAGACATTTCAGTGTTTTTGGATTTAAATGGCCTCGCTCATACCTGGCCAATAAAGGCATTTTACTGGTTATTTAGTGTGGTTTATATCCACCCAACAAAACACTCAAGGCAATCTCTTAATTACTCACATAGACAAAACACCTCCATTTTCTCGCTCATACCACTGCTTATCCCTTCCTTCCTTTCATTCTTACCATTATACCCCAACCTTATACTCTGTCACCTTATCTCACCCACACCACACCCCTTATATCTTCCATAATCTCACTCATACCATCATACCCAGTCTTATACTCTGTCACCTTACCCCATCCACACTACACCCCTTATCCCATCCTTATCCTAACTTCTACCATCATACCCCAGTCTTATAATTTGTCAACTTATCCCACCCACACCTCATTCTTATCCCTCCTTCCCCTCACTCCTAGTATCTTACAACATCTTATACTGTCACATTGCCCCCAACCATACCAAACCTCTTTCATCTTCTTTCTTCTCCAGCCAATTACGTTCTCTGTCACCTTGCCCCACCCACTCACTCTCATACTCCTACGATTTCCCTTCATCTCCAGTTCCCTTCCTCAACCCACTTCATCCCCACCCCACCATAACCACTCTCACCTTACCTCTCACAAGCCCCTCCTCTTCCCCTCACCCTTCTTACGTACCCAGCCACACTCTGCCCCTCATCTTCTCTTCTAGCCCCAGCTCCCTCACCCCTAATCCACTCCTCTTATCCATTCCCCACCACCCGTCCCTCTCACTCTCACCTTCACCTCATCAGCATCAGCACAGAGAAACGTAACTAAAATAAACTGTGAAACGCAGTAATGAGATTCACGCAACTTATAAAGATGACAAACATGAAGTCTCGTTTCCTGTACGACAGTGACCACATTATTTTTTCAAATTACTTTTGGGTAAAAAATACATTTTGGGGGTTAAAAAGAGCATGACTGTAATAAGTTTTCCTTTTCGTTCATATAACTACAATCTTCTGTGTGTGTGTGTGTGTGTGTGTGTGTGTGTGTGTGTGTGTGTGTGTGTGTGTGTGTGTGTGTGTGACCACCTGTCTAGGGCATTAGAGAGAGAGAGAGAGAGAGAGAGAGAGAGAGAGAGAGAGAGAGAGTGAGAGAGAGTGTGTGTGTGTGTGTGTGTGTGACCACCTGTCTAGGGCATTAGAGAGAGAGAGAGAGAGAGAGAGAGAGAGAGAGAGAGAGAGAGAGAGAGAATAATGTTTGTAAACCACAATGTCTTGTATAAGATTACCCCTGTCAGTCTGAGCTCGCCGAGAAGCAGCCAGCTCTCTCCCTCTCTCTCTCTCTCTCTCTCTCTCCATATGCCTGGCATCGGGTGCTGCCTCGTACAAAACTCGCACCTGTGCTGAGACTGGCGGAGAGAGAGTGAGGAAAATAGAGGATGAAAGACTGAAACCTAATAATGTAAACAATTTGGGATATTATTTAAGAAGTAAACTGTAAATGTAATTCTGCACGCACACACACACACACACACACACGCACACACACACACACACACACACACACACACACACACACACACACACACACACACACACACACACACACACACACACACACACACACACACACACACACACACACACACACACACACACACACACACACACACAACCATTATTGTTCCGCTCGTAAAGTTCAATATAAGAGTTTACAATGAACAAACAGTGACTGTTTGGACCGTTTTTTTCCACACGAAAATTCACGATGAAAATGAGGAGACTCGAAGTGGGTTGAGAGAGAGAGAGAGAGAGAGAGAGAGAGAGAGAGAGGAGGAGGAGGAGGAAGCAAAGAAGAAGAAGCAAAAGAAGCACTTAATCTTGACTCAAACTTGCGCTGCTCACCTGCTCGTTCCGTGCAACTTAATGTGATATTCAACAGCCAACTTTCCCGCGGCATCCATTACCTCAAGGCTCGTGGTCGTTTTTACCGCCAGTCATATTTAAAAATATCCAACTTCTTTGATTACAAGAACTTCAAGGTAAAAATTTCCAGGTTATTAGGCAGTCTCTCTCTCTCTCTCTCTCCCTCTCTCTCCTATCTGTCTATCTCAATACTGGCCTGCTGGTCGTTCTGTAAAAAAAAAAAAATATGAAATGAATAAACAATAATTGACAGTGAATAAAGTCTTTGGCTCAATTTTACCAAAGAATGTTTTCCGAAGTTTTGGACCAAAAATTGAAATTCAACAGGTGCTGACTATATTGCACGGCACGAATGTATAGCAATTATATCATAGGAGGAAGGAGGGTGGGGTGTGATGGGGTGATGGAAGGGGGACAGGACTGGACAAGAAATAACAAGCTAGAAGTTGGCAGATAAAACAGAACAGGAAGGAGCAGGACAACACAAATCAGAACAAAATTATTGGAGTGGGTAGGACCAAGCAAGGGAACAGAGCAAAAGCCGGACACAGCAATTACTTCAGCCGACATAAAAGACGATGGTGAGTTTTGAACGAGTGGCATGTAGTTGTGTGGGGCGCCAGGCTGTTGGCTATATTGGCTAAAGACCCTTGGCAATGCTGCATCCATAGTTACCACGCCAGCTGTTACACGTTCTTTATATTATGGGGTCGTGTCCACCAGCTCTTGGATGTCCCTGTTTTCGATGCTCCAAAAATAGACAACGCTTCTTTTTGTTTGGTTTGCATTCAAACGCCTTTTCTGTGACAATTTTTTTCTAGTTTCCAGTGAGGGGGAAGCGTGGGTGATGGAGGCAGGTTTATTACGGACGCTGAGATTAACAGAGCGTATGGTGAACGGCCAGTATGTGTGTCAGAGGGAAAGAGTGGGACGGGAGGGTGAAACGTGTATTTTGGTTCCCCCCCCCACTGTGTGTGTGTGTGTGTGTGTGTGTGTGTGTGTGTGTGTGTGTGTGTGTCAGGTTGCGTGCAGGTGAGGTGGTAATAGTGTTGCAGTGTAAAAGGTACTTCTGAGTTAATACCCTGTTATAGCATTGTATGAGGTTAGTCTGGTTGTGTGAAGTACAGCATATGAGGCTGTATAATAGCCAGACAGAGAATGAATAGTTTCTTCACTTACCGCACACTGGAATATCAGAAACTAGCAGTATATAATGAACTATTATATATTAAAGAGAACATATTGCGCCACAAATGTATTTCATTCAGTTTTCTTTTCTTTTTTTTATGAACATTATGGGAGGATAAGTGAGGAAAAAGGAGAACAGAGAGGGGCAATGGAGAAAATAGTGAGGGTAGTGTAAAATGGAAGACGAGGAAGGTGGGATAGAAGGCTGAGGAGCGGAGGTTAGGAAGAAACGAGAATGGAGGGAAGCGAGACTGAGTCGAAAAGATGTGAAGAAAAAGAACGAGGATAAATGCCTGAATAATATTTTTGGTAAAACGGAAGAAAGTGAAGATGTGGAGGCAGGTTGTGGTGGGGAGAGGATCAGGTGGGTGATGTAATGATGGCGTGTGGTATAAGAACTGCAACTTTTACCGCAAAAACAGATTGAACTTTTTCAGATCCATGTTTGTTCAGGGGAACACTGGACCTTCCTATTTGTTGACTTGTATGTCAATTGTTATCTGTCTGTCTATCTATTTATCTTTCTAGCTCATGGTATGCAACTGTGTTGATATCAGAATTAATGCTTCTATCTTCCTGAAAATAACTTACTTGGTAGATGAAATAAATGATTATGAGATATATCAAACACGTAAGTGAATTGAATAATTATCAGGGATAAATACCAAGTTGGTAAACTAAATTACTGAGAGGGTTAACGACCAGGTAGGTCAGCTCAGTTACAGTAAGGGTAAAGGTAAGTTACTGTGATGCTGAAATAATTTAAAAGGTGTTGTATCGGAAGTTGAAGGATACTGAAAAGAAACGCATATAGAGAAGGAAAAGTACCGAGGCTGAAAAACTTCCCATCTGATAAATGAATGGCGAAAGAATTAACTTTATTTTTTCTTAGACATGAAGTGAAAAATGGTGAATGGGTTAACTTTCTTATTCTTCAGAAGGTAAATAAATAAATGTTGAAAGGGTTAACTTCGTTATTCCTCAGAGGTAACACGTTCAGTGGCAGGTGCATTAAGTTCAGTAAAATACTGTGCCAGAGAGGAATGCGAAAGTCGAAGGGAAGGAAATGGTAGATGTTCGCTACTGGTAATGGGGGACTTCTGGAAATCGTCTGCCGCCAGATGTCTCTCGCTGTTAACAGCTTCTCTCTCCCAAGCAAGTTTTCAATCACCGTGATTTTTCTCTGTTGATTTGAGAAACTGTGTGGCAAAATACCACCATACACTATTGAAGCACTGAAAAAGCTTTGTAAGAAAAATATAGCGGTGAGAAATATATTGCTCTTTTTTTCTTTTTTTTTTTTTCCAGAAACGAATTTTGAAAACCTGGCACTTATACATTTCTTTTCGTCGTTTTTAATGAAGCTGCTACAGAGCTGGGTTAATTCTCGCCTCCTGAAATGTTCAATACATAGTGTAGTTTTAGCCAAGCACTTGTTTTGTTTGTGTCAGTCCCTCTTTTGGCAGAAATTTAATGATGATGTATTAAATTATTGTACTGCACATCAGTCATCCGAACTCTGAGACAGTCCCCATTCCAAGATCTGATCATACCCTAGGAAGACGCACTACCACCACATCCAAGTAAGTCGTATGAAATCTTGGAACGGGGACTGTCACTGAGCGCTGAAGTGTGTGTGTGTGTGTGTGTGTGTGTGTGTGTGTGTGTGTGCTTGTTTATTTCTTTATGGCAGAGAGAGAGAGAGAGAGAGAGAGAGAGAGAGAGAGAGAGAGAGAGAGAGAGAGAGAGAGAGAAATTGTTAATGTGTGGAGTGTGTGAGGTGATATTGTAAAATGTGTGTGTGCATGATGTGTGGTAGTGTAAGATGTGGTTGTACAGTGAACCGTTTGAGGTATGACTGTGAAGAGTGACAGTGTGTGGTGATGGTGTAGTGTGAGGTGTAGCAGTGTACGGTGTGTGGCAATGACTGTGTCCGGGGTGGTGTCCTCTACTACACAATGACTTTCCTAATGACATGCTGAGAAAATAATGATCATAACTTTTTGCGTTGTCATACTAGAATTATGCTGGCGAGATATGTCATTCACTCCGACAAGAAGGATACGTTTTCACCCATAATTTTTTGCTTGTTTATCAGGATTACTCAAAAACTAAAATAGAGATATAGACAAAATTTGGTAAGTAGATAGGCCATGTCCCAGGGAACAATAGATTAACGTTTTGGATCGATTTTTTTTTCTTTTACTTTGCTTATTTGTTAGCAAAATTACTCGCAAACTAAAAAGAGAGATTTGGACCACATCTGATGAGTAGATAGCCCATGTCCTAGGGAACAATCAGTTAACGCTTGCGGCCGATTTGGATTGTATTACAGATTCTGAATTCGGAAAACACTTTCTGCGAAACCTTAATCAGTGCTGAGAAAACCTAATTCATTATGAAGAGTGGTTTGGAAATTACGTTGCCCTTGTCGGACAGATGCGCTCAACTGAGTGCCCCCTCTAGTTTTTAATGTTATCTCTCTAATCAGCACTGAAGAAATACAGAAAAGCTTATTACGAGGGTCCCTTGAAGTGTCTTGTTAAAGTGTTGCTGGTGTAATGTCATTTATACTGTTATCTCTCTAATCAGCTCTGAAGAGACACAGAAAAGCTTATTAACAGAGTCGTTTGAAGTGTCTTGTTAGAGTTTTGCTGGCAAGACGTCATTTATACTGTTATCTCTCTAATCAGCTCTGAAGAGACACAGAAAAGCTTATTAACAGAGTCGTTTGAAGTGTCTTGTTAGAGTTATGCTGGCAAGACGTGCAGGTGTGTTGGCAGAGTATTTATTTCACATTACCTTATCCCAGCTACCTGGCTTATATCAGTGAAGGAAAGGCGGGAGTGTCAGCAAAGGACTTATTTCACATTACTCTATCGAAGCTATCTGGTTTACATCAGTGAAGGATAGGTGGGAGTGTTAGCACAGAGTCATTATTTCACTCTACTGTATGCCAGCTATCTGGTTTATATCAGTGATGGATAGATGGGAGTGTTAGCACAGAGTCATTATTTCACTCTACTGTATGCCAGCTATCTGGTTTATATCAGTGAAGGATTGACAGTTGTGTTGGTAGAGTAGGGTTTTTTTATGCAAGGAAGAAGGAACCAAAGGCTAGAAGGCCGTAAAATTATTCCCTCCAAGAAAATACAAGATCAACACTAGAGGCCCTCCCAAGAGGGAATAACACCAGCCGCAAGCCGATACATATCTAGCGCGGCTCGGAATATGACCTTGACCTTGACGCCTTTCGCCAGTTTCGAACTTGTAGAAAATTTTCATCCCTACAACACACCAGTAAAATTTTGTGATGATATCTTGGCCGGCCGTGAAGGTATCGTGCTAACAGACACACAGACAGACAGACAGACAAAAAGAAAGCAATACTAGTAGGAAATTTTCATCCCTACTTAATACCTTATAAAATTTTGTGATAATATCTTGAGCGGTTGTGAAGTTATCATCGTAACAGACCTTGACCTACTTTCACCAATTTCCAACTCCGGCTCTTTTTTTTTTTTTTCCCTACTACATACCTGTAAATTTTTTTTTTTTTTATCTTGAGTGGTTGTGAAGTTATCGCGCTAGCGCACACACACACACACACACACACACACACACACACACACACACACACACACACACACACACACACACACACACACACACACACACACACACACAAACTGAAAACAATACTAGCTTTGCTATTGCGGCTGGTACAGTAATAACAGAGAACCAAAATCAAGATCCGTTAATATAGAGATGCCTGGACACACTGAGTCTGAAAGACAGGAATTCA
Source organism: Coenobita brevimanus (assembly GCF_032717465.1). NCBI lineage: Eukaryota > Metazoa > Arthropoda > Malacostraca > Decapoda > Coenobitidae > Coenobita > Coenobita brevimanus. The sequence goes on along the minus strand of NC_136970.1, from coordinate 25,154,275 downwards.
TAGGCAGTAGGAACTACAGATGAAGACAACACCAGAGTTGTCCTGTTGCATACATGAAGGACTGAGAGTAACAGTTAACTCTTTCATTAAAGAGTTGGACTGTGGACTGAAAAGGGATGAGAGTTCGTTGCTAGATGGGTGCTATGCTCCCGCCGAAGTTGTGGATGAAAGCAAACTTTTGAAAGGAGCAGTGACCATTAAAGTGACAGAAAAGAGATAAAGATTCAACAGTGTGGTGAAGTGACAGGGGTTGAAGGAAGCCAGTAAGAGGCGGAAAGTTTTTGAGATGAAAGCCTACGACTCCAAACTGTTGAGAAGTGCTGTATGTGGGAACCTCTTCACATATGAGAATTATACTCTAGACAGGGGTGAATAAAACCCTTGTATAAAGTCAACAACTGTGTAGGGGAAAAGAAGGCACGGAGTCGGCTTAACACACCTAATCTCTTGGAGGCAGATTTAACAAAAGAGGTAATATATTCTTTCCGAGATAAATCCCGAGAGAATGAAACCCCAGGTATGTTTAAATAGATGCAGTAATGAGCTGGATATTGTTAGAAATTATAGGTTGCTCGTGCAGATTTTTTTGGGGAGGGGGACGGGGCAAAGATGTAAGTGTAGAGTTTTTGAAGCATTAAAAACAACAAGATTACTATTACCCTAATCAGAGATATGAGCCAAGTCAGACATTAGGTGTGCCATAGCCTCATTCCTTGCTTGTTGAAGTAACTGCTGTAATGGACGCTGCGGGAAGCGAGTGGAAAGGTGAAAAGGTGGATTCATCAGCTTATGAATAGATAGGGTTAAATGTACAACTTAGGAGGTCGTGGATGAACAGAAGGAAGAGAGGTAGTGAAAGGACAAAACCATGTGGAACACCACTGCTCTAGGAGTGGAACGGTGGCTGGCTACAGCAGTGGCTTTAGAACGACCAGAACTGAAGCCAGAGATGAAGGCACAGATGGAAGGATAGAAACAGTAAGAGAACAGTTCGGAAATTAAAGATTTATTTCAGATTTTTGTTCACACTACCTTATACGAGCTATCTGGTTTATATCAGTGATGGATAGACGGGTGTGTTAGCAGAGTACGTATTTCACACTACCTTATTACCGCTGTCTGGTTTATATCAGTAACCACATTCCACACTACCTTATCACCGCTACCTGCTTTATATTATTAGCCACGTTTCACACTTCCTAATCATCGCTGTCTGGTTTATATCAGTAACCTGTTAAATTTATTGATTACAAAAAATTAAATTTAACGTTACATTTCAAATCAAATCAATGAGACCGCACTCACTCACTCACACAAAAGCTAAATACTTACGCCTAGGAAAAAAACACCTTAACTAAACTCTTAAGACTACAAAATACAAAAGGAAATACTATAGTCGATGAATGCTTTGTATCACCCGAAGCTGAACTAAGGATGGAAGTACTGGATAACTGTCTCAGTGGAGTCTGGGTGCTAGCGACCTCTTCTCTCACACTTCTGGAGCACAGGACCTCTCTCTGTCAAAGCCACAACTAGACTGAATTCAAATGATGTATAGGCAGGACGCACAAGCCACCGGAAGAAGGCGTGGCTAACGGTTGAGGCAAGCAGGGGTGAACAATAAAGAAACAATTGTATCGCTCAGTAGAGCACTTAGTGACGTGCATTAAATCGGTCACTTTTGAAAGTGACGAATGTTTTGAAAAGTATACTCCGAAATGGAGAGAGAAATGGTTAACTGAGCGATACACAGTGAGTTTTTCACTAATAGTTCGTTGCTTCTCACAAAAGGGAAATGTCGCGAATTGATTCGTGACATTACGCCCCTACAAAACTAAATTTTTTCCTTATGGGAAAAAATTTGTGGATATATATATATATATATATATATATATATCCTAAGTCATTCACACAAGATTCACACTGTGGTGTGTGTGCTATCCTTCTACAGGAGAAAGTCGCAGTCGCCAGTGAGTGAAAAAACCTCGTATTTACGTTAATAGAAGCAAGCTTGAGGGAAAAATTCTGTGACGACGGTGAAAATCCTGTACTCAGGTCAAACTGAGCGAAAAGTCGCTACATTTACGCTGACAACTAATTGTTGTGTAGTGTGATGTATGTAATACACGGTGTAGGTGTGACAGTTGTAGTGTGACTGTACCTATGTGTAAAATGACACAATAATAATATGACGACGACGAAGGCAGAGGAGAAGAGGCGGCAGCGTGCAGCAGACGATCAGCTGGCCCGCACAGCAAAACTGCTACACCCATTGCTGAACCTGCAAAACCAATTAAGGTGGAGCATCAAAAGTGTCAGCAAGACAAAATTCTTATTAAGTTACAATTACTCTCTCTGCCTAGCAATCAGTACATGCTACGAAAAGTACACTCGAGGTCGCCATTAATTTTAGCACACGATTAGTGTCGGCAAGTTGAGAATCCTTGTGCAAACTCGGGTCTTCCATAGCCTCGAACTGCACACAGGTCCTCAACCTGTGCCTTAACCTACAGTTCTTATATTAATATCGGGAAGCTAAGAATCCTTGTGCAAACTCGGGGTCTTCCATAGCCTCAAGTCGCCTCTGCGGAGTTCTCACTTCCCCCCTTAACCTACAGTACTTATATTAGTATCGGGGAGCTGAGAATCCTTGTGCAAACTTGGGTCTTCCATAGCCTCAAGTCGCCTCTGCGGAATTCTCACTTCCCCCTTAACCTACAGTACTTATATTAGTATCGGGAAGCTGAGAATCCTTGTGCAAACTCGGGTCTTCCATAGCCTCGAGTCGCCTCTCAACTTCCCCCTTAACTTACGGTACATAATATGTATGTACAGGCCCTGGACATAATGTGTCCTGTGGGGCCAATGGGCGAGACGTCAGGTCTGCACCCACTTCACCACTACCCTGTCTCTCAACTGTCTCAGAGATTACGGGTGTGGTTACAAATGGCACAGGAAGGGCATGTCCCTGATTAGTGGTGATACTTTGGTACACACTGCAGGAACGGACAAAACTATCTATGTCTCGTCCCATCCCTGGCCAGAAAAAGTCAGCTCGGATATGGCCCTGGGTCTTCCTTTTGCCCATGTGACCTCCTGAGGCTGAACAATGACCCCATTGTAACACTGCTAGGCGGTACTTGGCGGGAACGACAAACTGCAGTCGAACCTCGCCCTCGGGTGTTCGTGACTCACAGTAGAGCCGTCCTTGTTTGCTAAGGAACTTGGCTCGACCTCCCCGTGAATACTTAATCACTCGACCCTTTTGTTTGTTCCGCACGGTAGCAAGTGTCGGGTCAGAATGTTGTTCTTGTACAACAAGTTAACTACACATCAGATCTTGCGGTGATTCAATGATCACTGGGGTGACAGTCTGGAGCCTCAGCTATGGCTCGTGTTACAGCAGCAGCCGAAGTCTGAGTAGCGTCATGTTCGGTGCAACTATCCTTGACACCGGTAATATTGCCGATGATGAGTTCAAATAAAGGTTCTGGTATGACAACTGCAAGTGTCTTACCAGTATAAAATGGAGATGCCACCTGGATACATGCCTCAGGGAACAATCTCACTGATCCATCAATAAGGTTTGCATGGATCTGTCGACCTGTATACTGCTCAGGCTGAACTAAACTCTGCTTAACAGAGCAACCTGAGGAACCATTGTCTCTCAGGACCCTCACAGGAATGTCTCCCACAAACCCTGGCTGAACAAGGAAGGTACTGTCACCTGTGGGAGGGCCTGTGGAGGAAGCAGCTAGCCACTCATGAGGCTGCTGAATTGATGTGGCAAACATTGTCTATCTATCTATCTATAGCCCGACGCCCTAATCCCGCAAAGGGTGGCCGCAGACAAAACGCCTCCAAGTCACTCTGTCACCCACCATTTGACTCCCCTCCCCCCAACTCACCCCCCCTCCCTCATATACCTCTCAACTCCATCCCTCCACCTCATCCTCGGTCTACCCCTCCCTCTCCCTCCCTCCACCTCACCTACATACACCCTCTTAGTCAGTCTTTCATTCTCCATCCTCTCCACATGTCCAAACCACCTCAGTGTATTTCTCCTAATCTTTTCAACCACATCCACATCTACCCCACAACGTTCCTTCACTTCTTCATTCGTCAACCTGTCCCTCCATGTCACTCCACATGCTCCTCTCAAGTAACTCATTTCCACTGCTCTCACTCTTGACTTGTTCCCCTCTTGCAAGGTCCACGCCTCGCTTCCATACGTCAGGGTAGGGATCACAATACCATCATGCAGTGACTTCTTAACTTCCATACTCACCTCCCTATTTCTCATCACTGCTTTCAGTGTGCCAACAACCTTCCTTCCCTGCTGTACCCTTTCACGTACTTCATCCCCCAAAGTTCCATCCTTACTCATCACACTACCCAAGTACTTGAATGTACTCACATTCTCCATATCCTCACCATCCAACCTCACTGCACACTCTGTGACTTCATTCCTCTCAAACACCATAACTTTACTTTTGTTTACATTAACTTTCAGCTTCCTCCTCCTACACACTGTCCCAAATTCATTCACCAAACCTTGCAACTCCCATTCATCTTCACTCAACAATACTGTATCATCAGCAAACAGCAACACCGGAAGCTTCCAAATCTCACCCTCATTCATTAGGGCCACCCCCACATCCACTGCCCTACCTTGTACCTCCTTTACGACCCCATCCATATATATATTAAACAGCCATGGAGACATTACACACCCCTGTTTCAGTCCCACATTGAGATCAAAGAACTCACTCAGCTCACCATCCACTCGCACCGTAGCCCTAGCTCCCTTGTACATACTCTTCACAGCACTCAACAATTTCCCCTCCACTCCATATATTCTTAATACCTTCCACATACCTTTCCTATCTATTCTGTCATAAGCTTTCTCCAAGTCCATGAAGGCAGCGTACACTTTCCTTCCCTTCTCTAGATACTTCTCCACTAAACATCTTAGAACAAATATCTGATCTACACACCCTTTTCCCTTCCTAAATCCCCCTTGTTCTTCTCCAACTAGCTCCTCTGTCATATGCCTAACCCTATCAATGAGTATTCTACCATATATTTTACCAGTCAAACATTGTGCCTTGTGAATTATGTTGGGAAGATGGAACATTGGCCATCTGTGGAGGGGGATTCACTGTCACTGTGGGACTAGTGAACTGTGGGAAAGTACCCACACTGGTAGGGACGTGACCACCAGGCTGCTGCTGAGGAATGAAGGCTGCATTCGCTTCCTGCCTCTTTTGAGCTGGTGGTGAAAAAGTTTGTCCCGATGGTCGGTTGCATGGCTGATACTGCTGCTGGTTAGGGTACTTGTTGTACCTCTTCCACTCAGGTTTCTGAGTGTTTTGCCCCTGGTCCTTCCACTGCGGTTTTGGACCTTGGCCATTACTCTGAGAACGGCCTTGGTGCTGGGATTCAGTCTGAGATGGCTTCCCAGACTTGGCAGTATCTTTTCTGCTCCAGGTGTTTTGCTTACGAGTTTGATACCCGTATGCAGTAAAGAATGCGTCAGCCTTTTCTGCCATTTGGCTGGCATCTTTCACCTAGCAGATCTTAAGCTGTGCTATGAGCTCAGCAGGCCACGACCTCTCTAGCTGTGTACGCAGCATAAGGTCAATTATCCCCTCACGCGTGGAAGGAGTTTCATCTTTCTCCATCCACTCATTTAAGTAAGCTGTGAGACGATCAAGGAACTGAACAGCTGTCTCCTTGTCTTGGAGACGAGCTCGCATGAACTGAACTTTGGCGTCATCTACTGTGAGACCATACGCCTTAATGAGTGCAGCTTTCATCATCTCATATGTGAGATTGTCTCCACGAATTCTGTGGAGAATATCGAGGGCAGGGCCCTCAAATAAACTAAGAAATTGGATCCGCTTAGCTGCCTCATCCAGTTGATACATGTCTGCCATGTCCTCAAAACGAGCTATGTACGGCTCGATTCGCTCGCTTTCCTTGTATGAAGGAACCTTGATGCGTGGGGTCGCCAAGACATGTGCAGGGAGAACGCTCGTGGACCTTTGACCAACTGCACCAGATGTATCTGAAGCCAAGGAATCTCGCTTGAGCTTCATCATTTCATATTCGTGTTTTTCACGTGCCTCACGTTCGGCACGTTCGTGCTCTCGTTCTCTCTCGCGTTGTTCACGCTCGTATTCGCGCTGTTGTCGCTCTTTTTCTAACTCGAGCTCGCGTTGTTTCTGCTCGTGTTCGCGCTCCTTTTCGCGTTCCTCACGCTGTTCTCGCTCGTGTTCACGTTGTTCTCGCTCATATTCGCGCTGAATCTTACGCTCTTCACGGGCATCATTCTCGCGCTGCTGCTCCTGATTATGCCGTGAGAGTATATACTCTTTAATTTCGGTTGGGTCCGAAAGACCCATTTCTTTGGCTTCCTGTTAAAATACAGTAGTAGCCATGGCGCTAATTTATTAAACAAACCGAAACTGAGCACTGACTGCTTCGCAAACAAATGCTAATAGCACAAATAAAGAATACAGACACAAGCTAATGGTGACCAGTCTTATCTAGTTAACTGGCAAAGAATAAATCAAAAATGTAAATGACTGGGAAGACTCAATAATAAACACAATGGGTACGGCGACTTCCCAGGAGCGAATAAAATCGTCTGGCGTTACCAAGAATAAACTAGAGTTAAGTACTCTATTGATTAATAAAGCAAAAATTCACTTGCTAAATCAACGGTAACCACCAGTAAACTTGTGCCTATAAACTTTAATGATAAATTCCTAAATATGAACGAGTGAGTACTATCTCGTGAATAGCTTTAGAGCTAGGAGTTAATATCCTGGAATGAGGTCGCCAATTGTCATGGGGATTTTAAAATATCACTGTGTTTTTAAAGTAAAAGCTTAAATATTATTTAATTGATATTAATATTCAATAATATTGAAGAGCAGAGACAATGATTGTCTTACTACATCAAGTAACGATTACTTTACGCTGGCTTGTGCACGATTCTCTAAGAACGAGAATTTATAAACTCTCTCAACAGTACACAGCAGAGACTAATTACTCACAAATGCTGAATTAGTACTGTTAGCCTCTGGAGAAAGTTACTTCACCCCTGACAATAAATAACTAATACTAATAATAATATCAGGTTCTTGCTGATGCTTTAACTCCTAGGTGGCACAACGGATTTTAAGTTAATACAGCAAGACTGGTCTAAGTACCAGTTATGAATAGCAAAACGTCTATGCAAGCTAGGAGCTATGTGGGAAATAAGCTTAATTTGGAGAAATGAAACAAGAGTTTACTTTACATTAAGCCCAAGAAAAAGAACTGTTAAATTTATTGATTACAAAAAATTAAATTTAACGTTACATTTCAAATCAAATCAATGAGACCGTACTCACTCACTCACACAAAAGCTAAATACTTATGCCTAGGAAAAAAACACCTTAACTAAACTCTTAAGACTACAAAATACAAAAGGAAATACTATAGTCGATGAATGCTTTGTATCACCCGAAGCTGAACTAAGGATGGGAGTACTGGATAACTGTCTCAGTGGAGTCTGGGTGCTAGCGACCTCTTCTCTCACACTTCTGGAGCACAGGACCTCTCTCCGTCAAAGCCACAACTAGACTGAATTCAAATGATGTATAGGCAGGATGCACAAGCCACCGGAAGAAGGCGTGGCTAACGGTTGAGGCAAGCAGGGGCGAACAATAAAGAAACAATTGTATCGCTCAGTAGAGCACTTAGTGACGTGCATTAAATCGGTCACTTTTGAAAGTGACGAATGTTTTGAAAAGTATACTCCGAAATGGGAAGAGAAACGGTTAACTGAGCGATACACAGTGAGTTTTCCACTAATAGTTCGTGGCTTCTCACAAAAGGGAAATGTCACGAATTGATTCGTGACAACCTTATCACTGCAATCTGTTTTATATCAGTAACCATGTTCCACACTACCTTATCACTGCAATCTGGTTTATATCAGTAACCATGTTCCACACTTCCTTATCACCGCTCTCTGGTTTATATCAGTAACCATGTTCCACACTTCCTTATCATCGCTGTCTTGTTTATATCAGTAGCCACGTTTCACACTTCCTTATCACCGCTGTCTGGTTTATATCGGTAGTCGCGTTTCAGGGTACCTTATTGCTACCTAGTTAATATCAGCTGTCACATTCACGCTGAATTTGGCACTGATCTTTAGCGCCGCGTTGATCCCCCCAACGACAACCCCAATATGCATTAAAAATATTTGAAATGGGAGGCGCGACGCGTGGTAAGTGCCCCCAGAGGCCGTCTGATTCACGGAAGAGGGGGAAGAGAGATTGGGAAGGATACGGAGGTGAAGGAGGAGGAACAAGGAAAGGGTGAGATGGAAGAGAGGAGAGGAGCCTGGGAGAGGAGAGGCTGGTAAGACGAAAGAAAAGGAGGCTGAGAAAGAAGAGATGAGAGGAAAGGATAGGAGAGGAGAAGACAGAAAAGGAGGAAAGGAAAGAAAAGGAGAAAGGAGAGAAGAGGAGAATAAGTGAGGAACAGAAAGAAGAGGAACCTGAAAGAAGAGAGGAAAGCTGCTGAGAGAAGGCTGAGATAGGAGCGGAAAGGAGAGGAGTTGAGGCCGAGAAAGGAGAGAAGAGAAGAGCGAAGAGAGAAAACGTGAGGAGGATAGGGCAGAGCAAGGGGAGGAGGGATTGGTAATGAATGGTGGTAATGACACTACATGCAGATGATCATCCACAAAGATGGTGCACATGTCACCGCAACCAATGTTAGATACAATGTCGATTAACAATTAACCCCTTCATCGGCATGCCATAAATATTACTCTAATAAGTCCTTCTGGGGCAAATCTTCTGGCTGGGGTGATACACCGAGGATTTCTTTTATCCATTCTATCTGCATCGCTACAATTTTATCATAATCACCATCGCAATCAATATAATTTTATCATATTTTACTCAGATTACTACACTAATCTTTACCACCACCACCACTATCATCTTCATTATTACCATCATCTTTACCATCACCATCATCACGTTCACTATTGCAATCATCACCATCACCACCTTTATCACCTTCATTGTTACTATCGTCTTCACCATCATCACCATTGTCACTTTCACTGTTACATTCATCATAATCATCAATCGATGCTAGTTTTCCACAATGGACACAAGATATGAAAATGACAAAACGTGAAGGGGGTACCATCAACAGAGCTGGGTCACAGTAATTCACATGCTGTAAAACCGATGAATTTCTGTCTTCCACACCACAGGGTAACCAATCCACAAATCACTTCATTAACGACTGAGGGATGGACCTGTTCGGGCCTCCGATTTAATTCGATAAAAAATTCCATCAGCATTAAATGGATTCTGATTATACGAAATGGGTGAGTAGGATATTTTTGCCGAGTGATTAGGTTAGGGGTGAAGCAATAGAGTTGTGGGTATTGGACATCCAGGGGTGTTGTGCACAGATTACTGGTTTGTTGTAATGCTGACTTCGATATAATGTGCCACCGGATTACTGGACGACAAGCCAAGAGGAAGTGTCGAGGCGGAGTGGACCAGTGAACTGAATGGACGAATTAGAAAGTAAAAGAGGCAAAGGAAAAGCGAGGAACAAACGACCGGTAGTTTGTGGAATCTGTTAAATAAAATATTCCATCTATTCTATTGCCAGACGCCTCAATCCCGTTTGGGGTGACCACAAACAAATCGCCTCCAAGGCGCCCTGTCCCCCTCCGTTTCACTGCCCTGCTCCCAACTCACATCCCCCTCTATCATATACCTCTCCACCCCATCCCTCCATCTCATCCTCGGCCTCCCCCTCCCTCTTCCCCCCTCCACCTCACTCACATACACTCTCTTCGTCAGTCTTTCACCCTCCATCCTCTCCACTTGGCCAAACCACCTCAGTGTGTTCCTCATAACGCTTCCTATCACATCCACATCCACACCACAACGCTCCTTTATATCCTCATTGGTCAGCCTGTCTCTCCATGTGACTCCACAGGCTCCTCTTAAATAACTCATTTCTACTGCTCTCACTCTTGACTTGTGTCCTTCCAGCAACGTCCAAGCTTCACTTCCATACGTTAGAGTTGGTATCACAATACTGTCATGTAGTAACTTTTTCACTTCCATGCTCACTTCCCTGTTTCTTATCACTGCTTTCAAAGAACCAACAACTTTTCTTCCCTGCTGTACCCTTTCATGCACTTCACCTTCCAAACCTCCATCCTTACTCATCACACTACCCAAGTACTTAAACGTACTCACATTTTCCAATTCCTCACCATCCAACCTCGCTGTACATTCACTGACTTCACCTCTCTCAAAGACCATCACTTTACTCTTCCCTACATTCACCTTTAGATTCCGTTTCTTACACACTCTCCCAAACTCATCCACCAAGCCTTGCAGCTCCCCTTCGTCTTCACTCAGCAACACAGTATCATCTGCAAACAACAGTACAGGGAGTTTCCAAACACTATCCTCTCTCACCAGGGCCACTCCAACATCCACTACCCTACCTTGTACCTCTTTTATTACCCCATCCATGTACAGATTGAACAACCACGGAGACATGACACATCCCTGTTTCAACCCAACTTTCAAAGAGAAAAATTCACTTAGTTCACCATCCACACGCACTGCAGCCTTCGCACCATCGTACATACTCTTCACATCATTCAACAACTTCCCATCTACTCCATATATTCTTAACATTTTCCACAATCTTTGTCTATCCACCCTGTCATATGCTTTCTCCAAATCCATGAAAGCCGCATACAACTTCTTTCCCTTCTCTAGAAACTTTTCCACTAAAGATCTAAGAATGAATATCTGATCTACACAACCTCTTCCCTTCCTAAAGGCTCCCCGTTCTTCTCCAACTAATTTCTCTGTTCTTTCTCTAACTCTGTCAATAAGTATCCTACCATACACTTTTCCTATTATACTAAGAAGACAAATGCCCCTATGACAGGGGTTCTCAACCTTTTTAATCTTATGTACCCCTTGAAGTCTTTCAGTATTGGTCACGTACCCCTTACCCACAATGCAGCATCAGGAATGGTAAAAAGAAATGCATGGTTTATTGACTTAGTTTATTAAGTTTAAATTGTGTTATATATGTGGAGCAGACAAACTTTTCAATTAATGTGAGTATGTCACTATGAGGTAGTGTTGATAGGAACTAGTTACTGTCATAGGGAAACACTATGTGACTGGCTGCTAGCATGCAATACATTTACTAAAACAGAACTATAACAGACAGTTTTCGATCATTGTGACAGTGAACTAGTGCTGCTTGCTGCTAGTTGCAACTTGTAACTTGTAACAGTGATAGGTAAGTCACTGTGTGTGTGAATAGCATAAAAATAATAATAAAACAGTACTAAATCAAACACATTTTTCCAATAACTGTGGCTGTGAGGCAGTGGTGCTATATACAGCTTATAACTAGTTACTCATGGGGAAATTACTGTGTGCGTGACTAGCGTCACTAGCATGAAAAAAGTAACAAAATAGAATTAAGGCTTTGTGTTCCACTGACTGCGAACTAATGCTGATTGTTAAGCCTCGCAACTAATTATTAGTAACTAGTTACTTACTCATAGGGAAGTCAGTGTGTGTGACTGCATTAAAATTCAAGTATATACTAATTCAGTGAGATGGTTGGGCCTGTTTCTTTGCTGCCAACAAGTCAATCCTCGGCACAGTCTTTGAGAGAGCCACTCTTATGTCGTCTTTGACTGCAAGACGTGAACGTAACTTGTTTTTAATCAAGCACAGTGCTGAGAATCCCTGCTCACAGCGGTATGTAGAAGGAAACCATTACCAGTTATTATGGCTGCAGTGCAGGCACATGACTTCGTAGCTGCAAGCAAAATCCATGACAACTTAAACGAGGAAAAAAATTCAGACTACAAATACACTGGAAACCTGAGGGTGAGGGTAGTGAGGGAAGAGTGGTGAGTGGGTGACAGTGAGAGGCGAACAGTGCGTCTCACTTTGGTACCTGCTCGGTACGCGTGAGGAGTTATGTGATCGATAGAAAACGAGCAAGGGTGACTACTGTATTATGGGTTTGCAAGGTTGTGTGGCAAGTGTAGTCCAAGAGAGCTTTCTCTCAAATGACATAACTCCAAGAGTTTCCTTGTTAACGTTGTCATTTAGTGTCCTGGTTCTAGTGGAGGACACATTTAGCCTAGCACATGTAGGCCACTTTCTACAAACAGGTTTGAAGTTATTCAAAACCGAAGTATTTTGAGAAACCTGTCACGTACCCCCAAAATTCCTCTCACGTACCCCTGGGGGTACGCGTACCCCAGGTTGAGAACCCCTGCCCTATGATTACCACACACTTCTTTTTCCCCTTTTCCTTTGTACAAGGGAATAATTATACCTGACTTCCAATCCTCCGGAACTCTACCTTCCTCCCAGGCCAATCTGCACATCTTCCACATCCATTCTACTACTATCTCTCTCCCATGCTTCAGCATTTCACCACACACTCCATCAATTCCTGGGGCTTTCCCCGATTTAACTTTCTCCATTGCTTCCACAACTTCTATCCTACCGATTTCTTCCTGTCTTCTCACCTCCCTCCTTCTCCCAGCCATTCCCCAGCCACTTATACTCGCATTACTTCCATCCTCTATGTTCAACAATTCCTTAACCGCTAAAGCGTGGCCATGGACAGCCGATCCCCCCCCCTGTGGCGGGGTTGTATCGCGGTCTGAGTACCTGTAGGAAAATATTTGCTAAAAATCAGAGATTAACCCTAGAAGATTATAATTTTTATGGCAGATAGTACTTACATTCAGCTTTCTCCAGAGACAGGTGTTGAGCCTTCATGCACTACCCAAGGACTTGTGAAGACTTGCAAAGTTGGGTAACAAAATCTTCACTTTCACACCTCCACCAACCCGGTTTCCCCTCTACCACAGCCTCAGCCTGTCACAGTACACTTTATACTACAACGTACAGGTAGTTTGGAATCCGTATTTGTACAATAAGCACTGAAAATAAGGCTAAAGTCAACGGAGCGTACGGCCGACATGCAGCGCGGCGGCGGTCTTCCCATCGCTGAACAAACATTTCCCTTTTCACAGCTAAAAACACGAATACTACATTATTTTTCATCATAGTACTTCCCAAAGGCTCGCATGTCACTATTACGGCCATAAAAATCACTGTCACTGCCAGTATTGTGAAGCGGGAATGAGAAAGACCACTGCGTCGCGATTTTATTCTGCTTTACGCCAGTCACTTTATTCTCGCTCCTGTCGGCCGCTCGCACTTCATTTCTATCGCTCACTTTCACTCTCGCTGTCAGTTTAGTGCCTAATTCATCACTGTCACTGTCATTACTTATAAAAATAATATTTCCTTCACACCAAACTGTCACTGTCATAACAGAATAGAAAAATATGCTTTCAACTTCTTACACTGGAGTGACTGTCACTCTCAATACTTATATTATTACTATGTACAATAATTCACACTGAAATCACTGTCACTGTCAGTGCTTTTACAACTACATACACTAATTTACACTCAACTGACTGTCACTGTCAGTACGTACAAGAAAACTAAACTCTAGTATCACTGTCACTCTCAGTAGTATTTACATATTTCCACCCTTATTTTCAATATCTACTCAGGCTGTGATAGTCAAAGAAACACGGGTATGCGCACAGGGGAATCTGACACTCTTTGCACTGCAAGGAGTGCGTCTAAAAGTTCGTTCTTGCCGGTTTGTGTGCCTGCAAACATAGCACCTCCTCAATGCTTTCCCCCTCTTGGCAGTGCTAGGCAGTGGCTCCAAGCGGTGTCGCTGAAAGTAGTCCTGGCAGTGTAGGCGGTCTGGAGGTGTCTGTGAGTGGCGCCTGGCACCTGATGGCAGTACCTGCCCAAAACGCTGAAGCAGCTGGTAGACACAAGTCTTTGAAAACCGCCTGAGAGAGTAGTTAGCTGGCTTCCTGTTCTTGATCTTATACAGGATGAAGGCGTTTAGCATGCACATATCCAGCAAGTGCAAGAACACCTTCCTGTACCAGCGCCAGTTCCTCCTCAGGCAGTCAATCTCTCCGATGATCATATCGGACTTGTCCACCAGCCGCATATTGACGTTGTAGTCAATTACAGCATCAGGCTTCATCACAGGATAGCCAGTCCTTCTGTCGACCTTCCCTGTGGCTTGCATTTCCCCCTTGTGGACTGTGGTGAGCATATTGACGATCCTCTTGTCGTGCCACTGTATCGCCACCATCTTCTCTGATTTCTTCAGGTGCACGTCTCCCTGCTTTGATCTTGCAGCCTCGGGGAAGGCAGGGTAGTGTGCCCTATTGCTCCTGACAGTGCCACAGGATCCGACGCTGTGCTCTGAAAGGTACTTGGCGAGTTTGGGTGCTGTATAATAATTGTCCGTATACAGGACATGATTCCCGCCGAAGTACTTTTCCAGAAGCACTTTCACCACAGAGCCAGAGAATCCAAGGGGGTCGGTCTTGTCCAAGTCCACATTGCTGGCGGTGTAGATAATGAAGTCTAGGATGAACTCCGTCTTGCATTCGCACAGCACGAAAAACTTTATTCCAAAGCGGTGGCGTTTGCTAGGAATATACTGCACGAACCGAAGACGGCCCCTGAACAAAACCAAGGACTCGTCAATCACTACTTTCTTGAAGGGCCGAAGGAACATCATAAACTTGTCCTTGATCATGTTCAGGATTTCCCTCACTTTCCATAGGGGGTCAGTCTGGGAAGGCTCATCGATGTTTGCGAAGTGAAGGTACGTCATGAGTTGCCTGAAACGATCCCGAGTCATGTACGTGTTGAAGATGGGTGTGGGGCAAAGGTCGTCAGCACTCCAGTACTCCTCGAGCTTGTGCTTCCAGTTATGTGGCATCAGAAGCATCAAGCCGATGAATATAAGTAGTTCCCGGATCGTCACAGGAGCCCATGCTGCCATCCACGACGTGGATGGCATTGCACCTTCACCTTCACGAACTGCAGCACATTGTCCTTCGTACCAGTTGGTCTCGGTACAAATCTGCTGCATGACTTCGTCATCCAGGAAGGCCAACAGGTAGTCCAAGCATTCACCACCCTCGGGGACAGGGAAGTCAGCCTGGATCCCACACCCACTGGAATCAAAGGGCAGATCCTCTGGCACAAAATCAGAGCCCTCAGACCACACGAAGGCGTCCAGAGTGCCCTGCCTAGGCTGGGAGTGGGTGGGTGCGTCGGAGGGTGAGGCAGGCTGTGTGGCAGTGGGTGAGCTAGGTCGGGCCTGTGCGGTTGTGGAGGTGGTGGGGAGAGTGGGAGAAGGTTCAAGGTCACTCGCAGTAGGCTGGGTGGTGAGTTGCCTAGTGCAATAAACCTTACCACTAATTTTAGCACTAGGAGACACTTTCCTACTCATGCCAGCACGAACACGGGGCCTGCGGAAACCTCTACGAATACCAGACTGCCTACTTCCTTTCCGAGGTGGTGAAGGAGACTCCGAAGACTCAGGAGAAATCACAGCAGACGATGATGATGAGAGAATGGGGCTGGGGGTGCGAGGCGGTCTGACGGTGGCGTGATCTGAGGTTGGGGACAATGGCCGGCCTGAGGAGAACAATGACTGGGAACCGGGGTCACCACTTCGCTTCCTCTTGGCCCCCTTGCCATACGCCACTCCCGTCTGCACTGGAGCCTAGCCTGACGAGGTGCTAGGCACAGCAATTGTCTCTTCCTGCACCTCAGACTCAGCAATCGATAAAGTGTCTGATTCAGCAAGGCTCGACAACACTGGAACGTCACTAC
Organism: Coenobita brevimanus; assembly: GCF_032717465.1. NCBI lineage: Eukaryota > Metazoa > Arthropoda > Malacostraca > Decapoda > Coenobitidae > Coenobita > Coenobita brevimanus. The sequence continues at coordinate 25,138,436 of NC_136970.1, read as the reverse complement.
CGTAGTACATAGAGGCTGTCAGTAATTCTAGGCCTATAGCAGACTCACTCAGGCCCTTTCCACTCCCTAGTAAGGGTTTTGAAGGGGTAGAGGTCACAAAGCCCTTTTGCGGAGGGCTTGAATGCACTGACTCGGAAGAGCTAGAATTCGACATAATGTCACCTTGAAAGCCTGCAGTAAACTGACGTTAAACAGGGACAAACAGTGCGAAAAAAAGCTAGTGTGACAACTGGGGAAACAAGCGTTTCTAATTAGCATAAACTGCTTGCGAGAGAAAAGTGCAGATTGACATTTCTGAGCAGTCCGCGAGCTGCCATATATCACGGCGAGGGTGGCCGGGCCACGGTGGGGGAGTGGGTAAAAAAAAAGATACTTGGCAACAACGGAGGTCAGTAGTACAAAGGTCAAGTATGCTAATAGTAGCTAAAGGGTGGCGGTACTGATAGACAATACCAGCTTGAACCTGCTTGCCCACATTAATTCAAAATTAACTCGAATCGCAAACGCGACGATCCGCAGTTATGTCCTTTTCGGTGAGCGTCGCAAACGTGATGCCCCTCGTTTTTCTCCCTTCTCCACTAGTAATCTACCATTTTTATCTTTCACTCCCCTGCTAACTTCACTTCCACCCTGTCTTACTCTTTTCACCTCTTTCCAGAACATTTTCTTACAGTCCCTCCAATTTACAATCAAATTCCTTCCAAATTCCTCATCCACTCTCTTCTTACTCTCTCTTACTAATCTTTTCACCTCTCTCTTTCTTTCTACATATAACTCTCTCTTCCGCCTCTCAACTTCTTCCACACCCCTATTTCTCATCCATTCTTTATATGCTTTCTTCTTTTGTGCCACAGCCTGTCTCACCTCTTCAGTCCACCACGCTGTTCCTTGCACCCCCCTCCATCTTCTCTTCCTTCCACACACCACATCACATGCTGCACATATTTCTTCTGTAAATATCCTACACACACCTTCCACGTCTCCCATCTGCTCCAATTCATATTTGCCCAATCGTTCCTCCACTTCTCTCTTATACTGTGCCTTTTTCTCATCCTCTTCTAACCTTTCCATTCTCCTTGCAACTACTCTTTCCTCTCGTCTTTCCCTTCTTCTATTCCTCCATCTTACTTGAATCCTAATTCTGACCACCACCAAGTTGTGGTCAGAAAGTCCACTCCCCCAACCTCTATAAGCTCTTGCATCCATTACACATCTTCGCATCCTTTCATCCACACACACATAATCAATCATTGCCTTCCTTTCATTCAGTTCACCACCCACCCTTCTCATCACTCGCCATGTATACCAGTGGATCATTTTATGCCTGAAGAGGGTATTGACTATCACCAACCCCCTCCCAGCACAAATGTCCACTAACGCACTCCCATTCTCATCTATCTCAGCAGGCACACCCCACTCACCAACTATTCCATCCACCTTCACATTCCCTACTTTACCATTCATATCACCAATCAAAAACACTCTCTCATTCCTTCCAAACTTTTCCATGCACACTTCCACATTTGTCCAGAACTCTTCTCTCACTCTTCTAGCACGATCTTGCGTTGGCGCATACACACACACAATCGCCCACATTTGTATTCCAACTTTCAACTTTACCCACACAATCCTTGACCCAACTGATCCATATTGTCTTATGCTCTTCTTCCATCTTTTACTCACAACTATACATACTCCTTCCTTTGCTCTCTCATTCTCACCTACTCCTGCACATATACCCCATCCATACTCCTATTCTCTCACACTTTCTCCTCTCCATTTTGTTTCAGTTATTCCACATACATCCACTTTCGCACCCTCAAGCATCTGGACAATCTCTCTCTCTTTCACCTCATCATTCGCTCCTCTTACTTTCCATGTACCCATTACCAAGTCCTTCCGGTCCTGGGTCGTCATCGTTTGGTCAGTCCTTGTCCGAGGCTTCTTGTTTGTTTTTTTAGTTAGTTGTTTTCCTGGGAGGGGCACTAACCCTCCGCCAACCATTTTAGTCGCCTTTTACGACAAGCAAGGATACTGGGGGAGTATCCTTGAAAACCCCCCCTACCCGCAGGAGGTTATTACTGTTAATATTATTATTATTATTATTATTATTATTATTATTATTATTATTATAAAAATTAAAAGAATAATAACAACACCAGTACTACTACTACTACTACTACTATTATTACTACTACTACAACAACTACTTCTACTACTATTAACAGTAATAACAAAAACAATAACAATAATAATACTTTTACTCCATCAAGTGATATGGGCATTTTTATATAAAATCAAAATTGGAAACCTACAAGATTACATTTACATTGTTTCATACTATGCGTGATCAAACCTGACCTTACCCTGCAACGTCTACGCTTGACCTGTTGTGCTCACATATTGCAACTTTTGTCAAGAGAGGTCCGTCATCCCATCCAATAATTTTGATAAAACTCAGAGTAGAACTATTCGTTCTAGCAGGTGAGATTAATTCCTGCCTTGATATTTCAAAGTATTTTTACCCGATTTTAACGATATTTAGTGGACGTGTTGAGGAGTAACCCACGGGGATTACCCCAGTGTTTCAAAATCATCTTAAAGATTAGTGTCAAAACGCATGATAAAGCTTCACTTTACCCTGCAACCTTGAAGTCTAACCTATTATGCTCAAATCTCGTAAGTACTGTAAGGAGGAACCATCAACCATTCCACAGAATTTGGTAACACAGAATAAAACCATACATTTTGGCACAACAGGAACTATTCTCGCTGTGCCAGAACCATACTCTAGATCGGCTTAAGAATAGTTCCAGACTTAAAATAAGGAAGAATTTTTTGCCCGAGTTCAACCAAAAGTGGCAGTGTCTTGAGGGGTAGCCCATGACAATCCCTCCTGTTTTTCAGAATCATATCTTAAAGATTATTATCACAACGCATGATCAAACTTGACTTATATATCTTGCAACGTCAGTGTTTAGCCTATTGTGCTCAAATCTCGTAACTACTGCCATGAGGGGTCTGTCAAGCCATCTGCCAAATTTTGTAAAACCTGGAGTAAAACTTTGTTTTCGCACTCCCGGAACTACTCTCTTGGGGAGGGAACTATGAAATTAAGGGACGTGAGAATAGTTGAGGACATAATATAACGATCAGTTTTTATCCTATCGTACCCAGATTTGGTGGTGTTGAGGGGTAGATCACTATCAACACTATGAGGTTTCAGAAACACCTTAAAGATCAACGTAGCATCGCTTGAAGAAGTTTTATCTTACCCCGTAAACTTCGTTTTGAGATATCGTGTGGACAAACAAATATACAGGTAGACAAAAGGGGTGAATACACAACCTACTGCAAGTCCGTTGGCGGAGGTAAAAATATATTTGCTGTTACAGGTAGACAACTTTTAGAGAGAGAGAGAGAGAGAGAGAGAGAGAGAGAGAATAAAAAACACCCTGGCATCACATTCTACCCTGCCTCTAATCACCGTACCTCACACACAGTAATGATAGAAATGGTATGGTATTTTTGTCGGCCAACTGTGCACCTGGCTGGTTAATTAATGTAATGGCCAGGGCAGGTGTGAAAGCTAAATGACAATGCCATTCACACCAGGACAAATTATAAATCCTTGAATGTGTACCAATACGTGTTGTGTTTCAGTTCTTTTAGACAAAACGACCGTCAAAAATTGGTGTGCGTCTCTACCTTAACGGTCTCAGTTTTAAGAACTGATCACAATTCAGTTCTGTCTATTACAGTCTTGCCAGAAGGAGTTTTTCACTATTAATTTTTGGCATGTGTTTCCAGCATCGCATTTTCTGCTTAATAGGAGAGAACAAATATGATCCAGGTAATCAGGAACAACTGGATTCTCTAACGATATTGTAACCGTGAGGTTTATAATACCCTAGTTTACGCTCAGTTCCTCCAGTATTAATTTGTCTGATGGATGATGAGGACGATGGTGATATGATGCAGGGCAAGCTGTGAGTAAATAAGGCGGCCAAAGCCAAACAAACGAAAAGTATTTTGCATAGACAGAAATATAGAGGAGTGCGTTAAAGTAAAGTAAGATATGTCAGAGTTACTTCAGCAGACAAAATGAGAATAGTCTGCCTGGATAAGATGCAAAGCAGGATATTTATATGAAAGCTGTTGCAAGGCAGAAACTGTTTAGCTAGGTGTGCAAAGTTATGTGAAGAATATACCAAGAAAAACAGAAAAAATGAGACCTAGTTTATGAATGGAAGTAAATGGACCCGAGTTGACTTTATTATACATATTACAAGATTAAGAGAGAAAACCAAAAACTTGCGGAGAAAAATTAAAATTAAGTATTAATCTGACAAACTTAATAGTGGATCATTTTTTACTTTAACTATATTATCAGTGTCAGGAGAGTAGTGTGCGGAGCAGGTAACTCAGGTGCAGCACTACTGGTTCTTTTACATTAACTTGGCCTATATTTTCGTCCTTTTGCAGCTTATTTCAAGTAGTTCAGTGGCGAAGTAAGACAAAAGTAAGGTTCCGCATCCATTCCACGGCACATATTCGTGATTATCTTCATATTTCAATGTTAATCTAGTGTACAACTCACTATTCAAGATGGAGCAGTGGCAGTATTGGACCAAGTTAAAGCAAAGAGTATAGTGGTGTAACTGGTGTTGTATCAGACGCCTGGAAAATGAGGGTGAAAGGAAACACCAACCCACACACAATGGTGACAGACCAGCGTGGGGGAGTAGGGTGTCATGTGTAAAAAATATACACTGGATAAACAAGAAACAGAAAAGACGTTTATCGCAACAGAAAGAATGAAACGCAAGGAAACACAGACACTAGCACACCTTCTCTCTCTCTCTCTCTCTCTCTCTCTCTCTCTCTCTCTCTCTCTATTTCACAGTATATTCTCTCCTTCTTCTTCCAGTTTCCGTCCACCCCACACTCACACACACAGTAGTACACACTCCCTCTCAGTGATCCCTTTCCCCCCTCCCTCTCTCTCTCCCTCTCTCTCTCTCTCTCTCTCTCTCTCTCACACACACACACACACACACACACACACACACGTTCTCGCTTGCCAACTGGTGGACGGGAGTTCGCGCCTCGCTCAGGTTGCGAAAAGTTTCACTGACTAAGTGGGTGGTTACTGTCCCCCTTGAGCAAGGGGACGGGTGTGTGCTTGTGTGAAGGTCACAGCCTTGCCCTTAGATCGGACTATATGAGCTCTCAGCTCCCTTCCGGGAGGGTAAAAGCTGACGATCACGACCATCAAATGATCCTGACCGACCCGGTGAATTACACACACACACACACACACACACACACACACACACACTTTCAGTATACTGGGTGGATAATGTGGTCACATGTGTGCTTCTGTGATAAAGGTAATGAATAAGGCGAGGGTTTTGGAAGGCTAATGTGAGGCAGGCAGGGAGAAAGAGCGAGGCAAAAAAAACGCAACGTAACATGAGTGGAAGGGGGGATATGAAGGAATATAACAATCAGTTTTGTAAAACTTCTTCCATCATTTCCTCTCCACCCCATACCCTTCTTCCAACTCTCCCTTCTTCCCCTTCTCCTAACCATTTCTCCTCATTTCCTACCCATCGACTTATTCACTCACCTAACTTTCAGCCCTTCACTCTCTCAGTCGGCCATAAGGTGCACTAAGAATATGAATAATAGAGCCGGCTGGAGTCATACGTCAAGATTTATGTGAAGAGAGAGAGAGAGAGAGAGAGAGAGAGAGAATGAGAAAAGCTGACTCCATCCCATACACCACCTCACTTCGTGCCTGTTAAATATCACTGCCATCCCTCACACCACCTCACTTCGTGCCTGTTAAATATCACTGCCATCCCTCACACCACCCCACTTCCTGCCTGTTAAATATCACTGCCATCCCTCACACCACCTCACTTCCTGCCTGTTAAATATCACTGCCATCCCTTACACCACCTCACTTCCTGCCTGTTAAATATCACTGCCATCCCTCACACCACCTCACTTCCTGCCTGTTAAATATTACTGCCATCCCTCACACCACCTCACTTCCTGCCTGTTAAATATCACTGCCATCCCTTACACCACCTCACTTCCTGCCTGTTAATATCACTGCCATCCCTCACACCACCTCACTTCCTGCCTGTTAAATATCACTGACATCCCTCACACCACTGCACTTCCTGCCTGTTAAATATCACTGCCATCCCTCACACCACTGCACTTCCTGCCTGTTAAATATCACTGCCCTACCTCACACCACTGCACTTCCTGCCTGTTAAATATCACTGCCCTACCTTACACCACCTCACTTCCTGCCTGTTAAATATCACTGCCATCCCTCACACCACCTCACTTCCTGCCTGTTAAATATCACTGCCATCCCTCACACCACCTCACTTCCTGCCTGTTAAATATCACTGCCATCCCTCACACCACCTCACTTCCTGCCTGTTAAATATCACTGACATCCCTCACACCACCTCACTTCCTGCCTGTTAAATATCACTGCCATCCCTCACACCACCTCACTTCCTGCCTGTTAAATATCACTGACATCCCTCACACCACCTCACTTCCTGCCTGTTAAATATCATTGACATCCCTCACACCACTGCACTTCCTTGCTGAACAGACTGAGGGTAAATTGAATTACCATCGTACTATGTAGCTGTATTTTACTCTTGGAAAGATATTTTATCTTGGAAAGATATTTTAGATTGTTCTCCACTCTCTCTCTCTCTCTCTCTCTCTCTCTCTCTCTCTCTCTCTCTCAATGCTGGCCACGTCCCACCCTCCTAGACGCTTGAGGAGGCACTGAACCACCACAAATTATATCAGGTTCACGTACTGGATACCTGAGGCTTTGTTTGTGTTGGGTGGATTTTTGAGAGAAAAGACTACCAAGAGAAGAGAGAGGATAGGCAGCAGAGCAGACAGAAAGTGTGAAGGGAGAGGAAGAAAGACAAGAAAAGGAGGAAACATGATGTGATGAAGGGCATACTGCAGGAAGGTCTTGTATATTGCTGCCTAATTAGACTCGAAAGGTGAAAGTGAGAGAAAGAATGTGTGTTTTATTATTATGATGATAATGACCATGGGAAAAATGGGATGGATAGAGTAAGGTAAGTGAAACAGAAATACAAGGAGAATGAAAAGTTATTGATAAGTGCATTCAGTATTGCCATCCAATACAAAGTCTCTACCGGATGACAACCATACATACAGTATGCAATTGACTCTGGGAGTAGATGTCTGGTTGTTGCATGCGACACACCGTCATGGTATGAGGAACAATTGTGTGAAGTTACATCAAAGTCCGTCCACGCATGTGGAAATAACTGAGAGGACACGATATTGCAGACGAACGGCACCCGACCTTGTTTGAGCCTCAAGTGTGACCTTGACCTTCGGAGTAGATGGTTGGTTGTTTCGCGTGACATACCATCATGTTATGGGGAACAAATGTGTAAAGTTACATCAATATCTGTCCATACAGGTGGAAGTTTTTCAGTGGACACGAATGTAGGTATGGCTCTTAAGAATGAAAGGACCAGAGCATGTTTGAACCCCAAGCGTGACCTTGATCTTGAAAGTGGATGGCTGGTTGTTGCGTGCGACACACTGTCATGGTATGGGGAACAATCTGTGACGTTCTATCAAAATCTGTCCATGCATGTGGAAGCTACAGTGCAGACACAAAATTGGAGACGGACTGACATACTGACGGAATCGCGCAAACCTGGAGTCCCCCCGGTTCAACCAGTAAGGGACTAATACAGGGAGAAATATGCGATAAGGGAAAATTAACTGAAGATTTAAAGAAAAGAAACAAGAATAAGAAGGAAGTGGGATTAAGCTGATCTGCGTTGTAAAAGAACAGTGTTGTACTGAGTATGGTGGTGCTGTATTTGCGGTGCAGGTAGTTTTTGGGTCTGGAGCAGCCACGTCACACACACGGTCACACCACAATAGTGCTTCTAACCCCACGGCACTGCACCAACTAAGCACGGCCAGTCAGTCTTCCCTCACTGTATCACGAACGGACCAATATTGTGCAGACCATTACCTGCCAACCTTACCCAGACGTAAAAGTGTCCTTCCCTTCCACCACAATACCATCACCTGCCAGCCTTACCCAGACCTAAGAGTGTCCTCCCTTCCACTGCAATCCCACCACTTGCCACCTTTACCTAAGGGCAAGAGTGTCCCTTTCCACCACAATACCACAACCTGCCATTTTTACCTAAGGATGTGAGTGTCCTTTCCTTCCACCATAATATGAAATTCACGATATAACATACCTCATTTCCTCCTCTACAGAATTCGTTTCTCGTGCTCCTACTCCAGGACTGTCATAAGTACATCTGACAAAACAAACCTGCAATGATGAAAACTGACACCGAAATGGAAAAGAGAATGAACTGACTTCTGCCTAATGGAAAGACACAACAAAGTTCAAAAGGATATACGAAATAAATGACATCCACACAGAAAAATACCTGGATAAATAAAGAAGAAAAGAGAACATAAAGAAACAGCATGAAAGGAATGAAGTGAGAGATCGGAGGCAGAGAAGAAGAAAAACTCTGAAACGAAAGAAGAAATACATGGAACGAGGAAAAAGAACTGAGTAGATAATACAGAAAGGAGAAGGAAAGAGCGCAAAATAAAAGAGAGAGTAGGTAAAAGAGTGAAATTGAGAGAAACAAGAGTAGGAATGAGGGGAACAAGACAAGAAAACAAAACAGGCAAATGAACGGTTGGCGGGAGAAGGGAAAACATACCGGAAAAGGGATATATCATGGAGAAATACCACTGAACGGAAAATCAAAGGCAAACAGAGAGAATAATAAACTGGAAGAGGGAAAGGAGACATCAATAGTAAAATAAACAAGGAAAATTAGCTAAAATTAAGGTTGAGAAACCGGAACATACGAGACAAAAAAGAGTGGGTAAATAGAAATAAGAAAAGAATAAGAAACAGATAAAGGAAAAGGAAGGAGTAAGTGTGAAGGAAACGCAGAGAGAAAGGAAGGTAGACGATGATGATAAGACTACAAAAGGAGAGTGGGGAAGAGGTAATGAAGAAGACTGCAGAAGGGAAGGGAGATAGCTAGTTTTGTCAATGACTAAACATTTTATATATATATATATATATATATATATATATATATATATATATATATATATATATATATATATATATATATATATATATATATATATAAGGAATTACCATATGATTTTGAAAAAGTGCTGATCAGAACTTGCTTTTGTTCTAGCTAAATTATTCATACTATTCATACGAACTTCTTCATTTCCTAATTCTTGGAAAGAAACCAATATCCACTCAGTTCCAAACAGAGGAAGTTCATCTGACCGTTATGATTACAGACCAAAAGCTATCACGTCTTTTCTTGGTAAAGTATTTGAAATTGAAATGAATAAGCACTTAGTTATACATCTTGAATCCAACAACTTAGTTAGTGACAGACAGTATGGTTTTCGCCACAAAAGATCCACCATTGATAAACTCAGTCTCATGACTCACAGCATCCATCAGTCAATTGACCAACATGGAGTTACTCATGCAGTAGCCCTTGACGTTTCTAAAGTTTTTGATAGTGTGGCACCACTCCCTGTCATCCAAACTTCCTTGCTGTGGACTAACGTTTTTTGTTCCTCTGATTTCCTCATATCTCAGCGACAGAAAGATAAGAGTAAGAGTACATGATGTACAGTATATTCCAATTTCCACTCAGTTGACTTTGGTGTGCCACAAGGATAAGTTCTCTCTCCAACCCTATTCCTAACTCATATTAATGATCTCTAATCTGTCACCCATAATCCCATCCATTCATATGCAGATAACTCAACACATCACAGGTCATTCAAGCTTAAACACCCATCCACAAAGTTTAATATCTCTAACTCACAACTCAGTACAGCCATCTCCATGAATCAAGACTTATCTAGGATGACTGAATGGGGCCAAAATAATCTTGTCTCATCTAATGCTAGTAAAACCAAATATATACAATTATTAATAGACAGACATTGATAGATTCCTATATTACTAACATTCCTATATCCAAAAGTACTGAAATTCTCGGTGTTTCATTTAACAATGCTCTCAGCTGGAACTCTCATGTCGGATCACTTAGTAAATTCGCCTCATAGAAACCTGGATTATTGTACAGGGTTCGTAGTTTCTTCACTGGCGAGCAGTTCGCTACACTTTATAAGAGTCATGTGCGCTCACAGCTGGAATATAGCTCACCCTTGTGCAATGGATGTGGAGAGTTTGCACTAAAACAACCAGATAAAGTTCAGAACAAAGCTGTTAGAATTATTAACAACCCTGCTATAACAAATAAACTACATCCGCTACAGGTAAGAAGGAATGTTGCCTCCCTTGCATTAATTTACAGATACTTTATGGCAAGCTCAGACGAAGTTGCATCCATTGTGCCACCTCTCACCTCTCCATACCTTCCCATGCATTACGTGGGCATCTGGTAGCGCTCATATCTGGAATATCACACTGTCAAAATGCAGAACTTCCGCCTATCAGAAATCTTTTATCCCCCAAACTGCATCTCCCTGGAACTCACTTCCCCAAAGTTGTTTTCCCCCAAACTTCAACCTACACCTGGTCATGTCTAACTGTTACAGATTTTTTTTTTACGAATGGAGGACACCTATATTCTGGTATATGGATTATTTTTTTAATCAATTTGTTATTTCCTTCTTCTGTTCTGTTATTAATGGAGAGAGAGAGAGAGAGAGAGAGAGAGAGAGAGAGAGAGAGAGAGAGAGAGAGAGAGAGAGAAATACAATGACCCCTTGACTGAGGTAAGTGAAACTGCAGGCTTGGTAAGAATCTAAGTAATGGCATCCGTCAGTCATACTTCAAGATTTATGTCCAGAGAGAGAGAGAGAGACAGACAGACAGACAGACAGACAAACAGACAGACAGACAGACAGACAGACAGACAGACAAACAGGGGCAGAGAGAGAGAGAGAGAGAGAGAGAGAGAGACAAAGGCTCTATCTCTCACATCACCAGCACTTTCTTACGGATGAATCTCAAAGGGATGAAACAGATGAACAGGTTTTAAACTGCCCGCCTTATTATTATTTTTTTTTTTTATATTAGAGAGGATACAGTTAAGAGGGGTCCCTCCCCCCCTCACACACACACACACA
>NC_136970.1:25122213-25124713 GCF_032717465.1 Coenobita brevimanus | reverse complement strand
TGCTGAAACTGTTGGCACTGTCATGAAGGCCAGGTGTGGACGACGACTATTGACTTGCATTAAATAAATAAACTATATCTCGACATCACCAAGAAGCTCCTCTTCATTATTTTGGTTTTACGGTATATAAACTAAATAATTTATATAACTGTATAATTACCATACATATTTCATACCACATTTATACTTCAGGCTCCTGGCTAAAAACGTGGACATATTATATCACCAGTACAAACAAGCACGCAAGGCTGCTTTTTTACTTCTTCAGTTTCCTAGAAGTCTGGCTGCTGCAGTAGAAATGGACTAGGGTACAAATGTGGATACGAGTATGCTTCATTGTGGGAAACGCGCGCGCGCGCACACACACGCGCACGCACGCACGCACGCACACACACACACACACACACACACACACACACACACACACACACACACACACACACACACACACACACACACACACACACACACACACACACACACACACACACGTTCTTTTTGCTTTAAAAATAGCATTAATATACATGTGATATACATGTGTTTGTAAGAAAGAAAAATATGAATAGGTAATGAGGGTAATAAATTAGTTTTGTTTATATCCACACAACAAACAGCCAAGGCAACAGCTTAATTACGCACTGACACGAAACACATCCTTTATCTCGCTCTTTCCATCACTTATACTTTCCTTATCCACACTTCTACCACCTTACCCAGCCTAATATTCTATTACCTTACACCACCTACACTAAATCCATTAATGCTTCCTTACCCTCACTCCTAGCACTTTATCTTGGCCTTATACTCTGTCACCTTATCCCACACACACCATACCCTATATCCCTGTCACCTTATCCCACACACACCATACCCTATATCCCTTCCTTACCCTCACTCCTAGCACCTTACTCTGGCCTTATATTCTGTCGCCTTATCTCATTCACACCACATCACTTATCCCTTCCTTCCCCTCACTTGTACAACCTTACCCCATTCCTACACTGCCACATTACCTCGTCCACACCAAACCTTCCTCATCTCCCTTCCTCCTCATCGAACCACAGCCCTTGCCACTTTGTTCCACCCACTCACTCCCTCGCTCCTACCACTTCCCTTCACCACCACCTCTCTTCCTCATCCCACTTCATCTCTGCTCCTCCGTACCCACTATTACCTTACCTCTGACAAGCTCCTCCTCTTCGCTCATCTCATTTACCTTCCCAACCACACCCTACCCCTCACATTTTCTCTCACCCCAACTCCCTCACCAATAACCCTCATCCCACAACTCACTCCTTTCATCTCATCACCCACTTCTCTCACTTACACATTTACCTAACTTGCATCATCACCGAGAAACGCAACTATAATTTACTGTGACGAGCATTAATGAGGTTCACATTATTATTACGTTTCTTTTAAATACATCGAACACGAAGTCTAGTTTCATCTGCTGCAACGAACACAGTATTATTGCAAATTTATAAAGGTATGGATTTATTCATACTAAGTCAACAATTCACTAAGAGATCGAACTCTCCCAAATGGTTTGATAGCAACTATGCCAGAGCAACAGCCCAAAAGTCTTCAGCATGTAACTATTACTTGAAATCAAAAACATCTGAATCACTCTCTCAATTTAAAATTGCTAGAAACCATGCAAAAGCTGTAATAAATCTTGCTAAATCAAACTTCCTTCAAAACCAAGCATCAAAACTACTTAGCAACCATAATGACAATAGAATATTCTGGTCAACTCTCAATTCTTTCAATAATAACTTTAACAAGTCATCATCCATTCCCCCATTAAAATCTCCAGATGGCAACATTACTAATGACCCGCGTGGGAAAGCAGATATCTTTGCCAGTACATTTGCCAGAAATTCTACCTTAGAGGAAGCCAGCCAGAATGTTCTAGCACTAGAACTTGCCTCTCCCGACATTGTTCCACTTAAGATACAGACAAGGTATGTGAAATCGATCCTAGACAATTTACCTACCAACAAAGCTCCAGGCCCAGATGGAATTCCACCAATTGTTTTGAAAAAGTGTTCCCCAGAACTTGCTTCTGTTCTTGCAAAATTATTCAGACTATGCATACGTACTTCTTCATTCCCTAATTTGTGGAAAGAAGCCAATATCCACCCAATTCCAAAGAAAGGAAGTTCCTCTGACCCCTCTGATTACAGAACAATAGCTGTCATCTTCTCTTGGTAAGGTTTTTGAAACTGTAATTAATAAGCACACAGTTAAACATCTTGAATCCAACAACTTAATTAGTGATAGACAATATGGTTTTCGCCAAGAAAGATCCACCATTGACATACTCAATCTCCTAACTCATAGATCTACATGGTAAAACTCATGCAGTAGCCCTGGATATTTCTAAAGCTTTCGACAGAGTGTGGCACCGTTCCCTGTTGTCCAAACTCCCTTACTATGGACTAAACTCTTTTATTCCTTTGATTTCATCATATCTCAGCAATAGAAAAATAAGAGT
>NC_136970.1:25104713-25117213 GCF_032717465.1 Coenobita brevimanus | reverse complement strand
TAGAAGGATAGAAACCGTAGGAGGGTAGTTTGGAAATTAAAGATTTATGTCAGACTCGATCGAAAGCCTTTGAGATGTCAAGTGCAATGGCAAAGCTTTCGCCAAAGTCCCGAAAGGAGGATGACCAGGAGTCTGAAAGGTAGGTGAGAAGATCGCCAGTGGAGCGTCCCTGACGGAACCCATACTGACGATCGGAAAGAAGGTTGTGATAGGAAAGATGCCTTAAAATTTTTCTATTGAGAATTGACTCGAAAACTTTTGAAATACAGGACGTTAAAGCAATTGGACGATAGTTGGAGAGTTGGGAGTGGTCACCCTTCTTTGGGACTGGCTGAATGAGAGCAAACTTCCAGCAAGAAGGAAAGGTACAAGTTAACAGACAAAGGCAAAAGAGTTTGCCTAGGCAGGGTGTAAGCACAGAAGCACAGTTCTTGAGAACAACAGGAGGGACCCCATCAGGCCCATATGCCTTGTTAGTGCTGAGGCCAGTAATGGCAGAAAATACATCAACTGAAGAAATTTTAATGTCAGCCATGAGGAAGTCAGAAGGGGGAAGTGATGGAGGAACAGCACTGGAATCGTCTAAGGTGGAACTGGAGGAGAAGGTCTGTGCGAAGAGATCTGCTTTATCAGTAGAAGAAATAGCTACAGAACCATCAGAGTAGAAAAGAGGAGGGAAGGATGATGAGGTAAAGTTGTTAGAAAGATTTTTGGCAAGGTGCCAGAAGGAGCGGGAAGAATTCGAGTTGGAGAGTTGAGAGCATTTAGTATGGATGAAATTATTTTTAGTAGAGCGAAGAACAGACTTAGCACGATTCCGGGCAGAAACGTAAAGATGATGTGATTCAGGGATGGGTTGGCTCTGGTACCTTTTGTAGGCCCTCTCCTTGTTGCGGACAGCATTAGAACAAGCGTGATTAAACCAAGTCTTTCTTGCGTTAGTCATAGGATATGAGAAAGGAATGTATGCTTCAATGCCCGAGAGAATAACCTCCGTAATGCGCAACGCACACTCAGATGGCTCCCGGCCATGGAAGCAATAATCATTCCAGGGAAAATCAAAGCAGTACTGCCTGAGGGCCTCCCAGTCTGCAGCTCCAAAATGCCACAGACGATGTTTCCCTGGAGGGTTCACAGGCCGTACCGGAGTGATAGGACAGGTTAAGGTAATAAGGTTGTGATAGGAGGAGCCCAACGGAGAGAAAAGATTAACAGAGTAAGCAGAAGGATTGGTTGTGAGGAAGAGGTCAAGTATGTCGGAGCTCTCTCCAAGGCGGTCAGGGATACGGGTAGGGTGCTGTACAAGCTGCTCTAGGTCATTAAGGATAGAAAAGATGTAGGCTTGCTCACCAGGTGGATCCGTGAAAGGAGAGGAGAGCCAAAGGTGGTGGTGAACATTGAAATCTCCTAGAACGGAGATTTCAGAGAAAGGAGAAATGGATAGAATGTGTTCCATCGTAGAAGTAAGATAGTCGAAGAATTTTTGATAGTCAGTAGAATTAGGGGATAAGTAAACAGCACAGATATATTTAGTCAGAGAATGACAGGAAAGCCGAAGCCAGAGTGTAGAGAATTCAGAAGAATCGAGTTCAGGAACACGAGAGCAAGATAAGTCGTTGCGTATATATACACAACAGCCACCTTTGGCTTTGAAATGAGTATAGAGAAAGTAGGAGGATACAGAAAAGGGTTTGCTGTCAGTTGCCTCAGACAGCTGAGTCTCCGTTAGAAAAAGAAGGTGAGGTTTAGAGGAGGAGAGGTGGTGCTCAACAGAGCGAAAGTTAGAGGAAAGGCCGCGAATGTTGCAGAAATGAAGAAGAAGAGTCAGACAGCAGTTCCAGGCACCTCGAGTCTTCATCGGGAGAGGGGCGGATGGTGGAGGCATTTATGGTCCCCCCCCCTGGGGACTCCGAGGCTGTGTGTTGTGACGCCATGATTTTTGATTTTTGGAAAAGGAAGTGTAGTGTGTACTGTGCATGTAGTTTGGTGTAGATAGTTAGAGAAATTTGTACTGGAGAGCATGCCGGCCTACTCTCTGTGTAACTGAGACACTGAAAAAGTTCAGCAAAGGGGGATGGTCAGGAACTAGTCCTGAGGGCTGATGAAACGGGAGCTCCAGCACTCCCTGTCATCAGCTTTCCATCCACCTCGGGAGGACTGCCCTGCTCGACTGGTGCTACAGTCTACTCCTCAACTCTTTGTCAACATTCTTCTCCAAAAATTTTCGTCTCATTTAACTTTTGTGTCCCGCTTAACAACAACAACAACTACTACCAATGTTACTGCTACAAATTACTATTCCTACTACTGCTACTACTACTACTACTACAAGTATTACTGCTAATGATAATGATAATATTAATAATGATAATAATAATAATAATAATAATAATAATAATAATAATAATAATAATAATACAGTAATAATAATAATAACAACAACAATAATAATAATAATAATAATAATAATAATAATAATAACAATAATAACATTAATATCGTAGTATTATGAGGATTGCCAAGGAAATGTTCTTTTGGTGGTTCAGCAGTAAGGGTGAGGGAGGAGGACATGAGGGAGGAGAGAGAGCACTATCTTGTTTACAAAATCCTCATACACGTTGTGTAACAGTTGTATGGTGTCATGCTGGAGAGGCCAAGTTCACTACTGCCACACAACACACTACTCACATAACAACCAACAGGAGATAAAAATATATATTGGAAACAAGATGATGGATTTTATTCTAATTCATTTCACCAAAAGGTAAGAATAAAATGTCCTCCCAAGGCAGTATGTGAGGAAATGTAAGAGGTAAAATATACAGACAAGATAGAAATGTGGAGGGAATGAAAGAAAAATGTTAGGGAGAAGAAAAGCATATTGGAGAACTGGTGAGACTGAGAAGGTAGCTGGACTATTGTGGCGACGAGGGGAACGACATGTGTGTGTGTGTGTGTGTGTGTGTGTGTGTGTGTGTGTGTGTGTGTGATAAAATCTCATATACTGGCCTAAGAATGATATGGTAGGCAAACTTTGGCAGCTGTCAAAATACATTTCAGTAGTCTCAGGTCACCAAACACTGGTTATGTAATTTATCTTATTAAATGAATTAAATAAGTGCTTATAAACAGTTAAAAGACGCCAAATAGAAACCCCATATACTCCTTGTAATATTACCTTTATCAGCCTACATAAAGAGACAAAAATGGTGAGGGGAGGTAAAAAAGAGTGAGAAGGAAGAGAATGAAGGAGTCAGGGAGGGAAGGTGAAAGAATTGAGGGAGGTTAAATGGAGATGATGTGTGAAATGGGAGAGTGGAAATGAAGAGTGCTGATGTTAAAGGTGATGAAAGGGATGGGAGATGGGGGGAAGTGGGGAGGAGGAAGATGAGGGCAGAGAGAGAGACTGTGAAAGAAAGAAATCTCAAACAACGAATTACTTTGGTATATTATCCAGAATATCCTCACTATGTTACTGAAGCGTTGGACTGGTGGTGCGAAAGGAGATTACCTCTGAGAGATAGGAGGGTGTCAGACGTCACAAGCAAAGTGGGCACAGACAAGGAATATAGAAAATGCGAAAGTCGACAATAAAATGAAGAAAGATGTGAAATTGAAATGTACAGATATACAACACTGACAGATGAGGAACTAAAAAAAGAGTATTCTAAAGATAGGAGATACACACAAGTAATAAAACGTTTAACATAATATTTGGTGCAACAGCAAAAACCGGGATAAATAATTAAAACTGTGAGATATATGGAACTGGAACTGCAAGAAAAATATTAATGAAAGCTGAACAAATGTGAGAAGAGTAAATATGAGAAAAGGAAGAAACTTCATACGAATACATTGACAATTACCGTAACATATCAATACGAGCATGAAAGTTGAACATAAAGAGAATTATCTATCTATTTATTTATTGCCAGACGTCTCAATCCCGTACGGTGTGGCCACAAACAAATCGCCTCCACATCACCCTGTCCCTCGCCATTTCACTACCCTACTCCCAGCTCATACCCCCCTCTCTCATACACATCTCCACTCCATCCCTCCATCTCATTCTCGGCCTCCCCCTCCCTCTCCCCCCCTCCACCTCACTCACATACACTCTCCTCGTCAGTCTCTCACCCTCCATCCTCTCCACATAGCCAAACCACCTCAGTGTGTTCCTCCTAACACTTCCTATCAGACCCACATCCACACCACAACGCTCCTTTATATCCTCATTTGTCAGCCTGTCTCTCCACGTGACTCCACAGGCTCCTCTTAAATAACTCATTTCCATTGCTCTCACTCATGACTTGTGTCCTTCCAACAATGTCTAAGCTGCACTTCCATACGTACTGCCATGTGGTAACTTTTTCACTTCCATGCTCACTTCCCTGTTTCTTATCACTGCTTTCAAGGAACCAGCAACTTTTCTTCCTTGTTGTGCCCTTTCAAGCACTTCACCCACCAAACTTCCATCCTTACTCATCACACTCCCCAGGTACTTAAACGTACTCACATTTTCCATTTCCTCACCATCCAACCTCACTATACATTCAGTGACTTCACCTCTGTCAAAGACCATAACTTTACTCTTCCCTACATTCACCTTTAGATTCCGTTTCTTACACACTCTCCCAAACTCATCCACCAAGCCTTGCAGCTCCTCTTCGTTTTCACTTAACAACAGAGTATCATCTGCAAACAACACAGAGAGAACTATGAAAAGAGAATCAGGGAGTAAGACAAAGCATTAGGTATATTGCTGCATCAGAGGAATCACTGTATATGAATTCGGAGAGAAAATGGTGGCACAAAACAACAAATACAATACAAAACTACAAAAGAATGAGAACGAACAGATACGACAACGAAATGAGACGGAAACAGATTCAGGAGAAGAAAATGATAGGGAATGTTGATTAAGATGGACCAGCCAGCAACACAACACTTCGTAAGCCTTTCATTATCGCCGGGAAACAATTACCGTGCCGTAAAGTGTGACTTGATATTTCATGGATATGACGATTAAAAAAAATAGGTAAAGTTGGTTGGCAGAGCATATAAATCCAGATATATCTTATATTATTTCATTATACTGTCTTTCCAACCACAAGCGAGTCCCTTCCATAAACCCTGCGAATGAGTTTTGTCACTGCCACTGACGTCATTACACAGTGCTCTTTTGGTATGTCTTTCGCTTTCTTTAAATCAAATATCAGTATCAATGGCAGCAGAACCAGAAATTACTAGAGCCGCAAAAAACAGAATCTGAGTCAGTACATGAGGTGGTGGTGTGGATCACAACTGGAAAGGAAGTCATCACAAGTACAGTATAATACAATGATTTTTCAGTATATATTCTACTTGCGTAAAGAAAAAAGAGAAGAGAGGAGACGGAGTGGAGGAAGGAAGGTAAGTAAGGGAAGGGGAGGTAATGGGCTTTACGGAAACAAATTTGCTAAATGAATGTGAGAAACTTGAAAAGGACAGCAACAAGATGGCCTCTGTTCTTTGGCACCAGAGTAGTCTGGCACCAGAGTGGTCATTCATCACGCTCGCCATGCGCAACACACGCACACAACGTCTGCAGCACAAGGTCATAAGTAAGGAACACAAGAAAATAAACATGGAACCAAACGCCAGAAGAACAATAAAATCTCAGCGCCTTCAGTGTGATGAAGAGTTCACTTTATTTTCCTGTTTTCTTTCATTTGTTTCCTTTTCTTCCTTTTCATTTATTTTTCTGCCGTCATAGGTATTCTTGCACGTCATGGTAGTGAAAATTTTATGAATATTGCAGTACCAGTACACACAAAATAATGGCAAACACCCTATAATTGTAAATCTGCATGTAACATTTTATCTGATGCGTTTGTTTACCTGTGAATGTATTTATGTGTTTGTTGTTTGCTGAGGGTTGGGTGAATAAGCTCATCATAACGTGCTGTGGGAGTCTCACTAATACACTACTGGTATTCAAGCCAGACAGGGCAAAGTTTCTGTTGACGAATTCGGCTCACAGGGTTTCACAATTTTTGGATCATCAAATTGGATTAATATATTTCGTAGTATTATTAAACTTTTCGTTATCTCTGTGAGAAGTATTTTTATTCTCGTCATTATTTTTATTCTTATTTTTCTTTAAAACTGCGATATTTCAAATGCTATTGGTCTTAGAGCCTTCAAATCTGGTCAACTTACTCTGAATGCTCTTCGCTTTTTTGGCCATATACAGTACTGTGGCAACCCATCAATCGGATCTCCGGATATTATCCGGAACACAGCTAGGATGCTGAAATTTTTCTACAACAGAGCCTTAAGGCGGACGCAGTACGGATGAGAGTATGGTTCCAATCGCTTGATTATTCTCTGACATTGCCCGGGTTAAGTAAGTGGGACATTTCTGGATAATCTGGATGCCACCTAATTTTCCATGAAGGATTAAAGCTAGAGCCACCAAACCTGGTGGTTTACAGACTGTGATGCATCCAGAAAACATTACACAAACACCTGGACCTCCTCCTTATGCTCCTTTTCCCCATCCACTAGCCCCCCCCCCACCAATCCTACTCCTGCTTCTTCCACAACTCCTCAGCCAAACCCACCGATCTTTCCCGCACTATCCAATCCCTCAACCCCTCCCATTCCAACCCATCCTAATCCACCAACCCTTACCTCCATCACAACCTTCTCCTACCCCCTCCCCTCCACCCACACCACCACGTTCCCCCCGTGCTGCAGCAGCCAACACACATCGCACACACAAGATAAACATCCTTCAGTTAAATACAGATGGCACAAACACTAAAAAACAAGAACTCACACAATTCATCAAACAACAAAACATACACATTGCCATCTTACAAGAAACAAAACTACACAGAACACAGAAAACACCGACATTTCATAACTTCACCGCCATTCGACAAGACCGGGCCGACGGCAGCGGCGGTGGACTCATCACCCTGGTACACAAATCCTCCAAATATTCAGATACCAGTGTACACACAAAGTCACTTCTCCCTCAACATGACACCACAACAGAAATACAATCAAATAAAATACGCACTGGTAACAAATCACATATAACAATGACCAACATATACATTCCCCCCAAGTCGTCCCCCACAGCACCACACAATTAAGTAGAGGATGGAAGTAATGAGAGTATAAGTGGCTGGGGAATGGCTGGGAGAAGGAGGGAGGTGAGAAGACAGGAAGAAATCAGTAGGATAGAAGTTGTGGAAGCAATGAAGAACGTTAAATCGGGGAAAGCCCCAGGAATTAATGAAGTGTGTGGTGAAATGCTGAAGCATGGGGGAGAGATAGTAGTAGAATGGATGTGGAAGATGTGCAGATTGGCCTGGGAGGAAGGTAGAGTCCCTGAGGATTGGAAGTCAGGTATAATTATTCCCTTGTACAAAGGATAAGGGGAAAAAGAAGTGTGGTAATCATAGGGGCATTTGTCTTCTTAGTATAATAGGAAAAGTGTATGGTAGGATACTTATTGACAGAGTTAGAAAAAGAACAGAGAAATTAGTTGGAGAAGAACAGGGAGGCTTTAGGAAGGGAAGAGGTTGTGTAGATCAGATATTCATTCTCAGATTTTTAGTGGAAAAGTTTCTAGAGAAGGGAAAGAAGTTGTATGCGGCTTTCATGGATTTAGAGAAAGCATATGACAGGGTGGATAGACAAAGATTGTGGAAAGTGTTAAGAATATATGGAGTAGATGGGAAGTTGTTGAATGCTGTGAAGAGTATGTACGATGGTGCGAAGGCTGCAGTGCGTGTGGATGGTGAACTAAGTGAATTTTTCTCTTTGAAAGTTGGTTTGAAACAGGGATGTGTCATGTCTCCATGGTTGTTCAATCTGTACATGGATGGGATAATAAAAGAGGTACAAGGTAGGGTAGTGGATGTTGGAGTGGCCCTGGTGAGATAGGATAGTGTTTGGAAACTCCCTGTACTGTTGTTTGCAGATGATACTGTGTTGCTGAGTGAAGACGAAGGGGAGCTGCAAGGCTTGGTGGATGAGTTTGGGAGAGTGTGTAAGAAACGGACTCTAAAGGTGAATGTAGGGAAGAGAAAAGTGATGGTCTTTGAGAGAGGTGAAGTCAGTGAATGTACAGCGAGGTTGGATGGTGAGGAATTGGAAAATGTGAGTACGTTTAAGTACTTGGGTAGTGTGATGAGTAAGGATGGAGGTTTAGAGGGTGAAGTGCTTGAAAGGGTACAGCAGGGAAGAAAGGTTGCTGGTTCTTTGAAAGCTGTGATAAGAAACAGGGAAGTGACCATGGGAGTGAAAAAGTTACTACATGACAGTATTGTGATACCAACTCTAACGTACGGAAGTGAAGCTTGGACGTTGTTGGAAGGACACAAGTCAAGAGTGAGAGCAGTGGAAATGAGTTATTTAAGAGGAGCCTGTGGAGTCACATGGAGAGACAGGCTGACGAATGAGGATATAAAGGAGCGTTGTGGTGTTGATGTGGATGTGATAGGAAGCGTTATGAGGAACACACTGAGGTGGTTTGGCCATGTGGAGAGGATGGAGGGTGAAAGACTGACGAAGAGAGTGTATGTGAGTGAGGTGGAGGGGGGAAGAGGGAGGGGGAGGCCGAGGATTAGATGGAGGGATGGGGTGGAGAGGTATATGAGAGAGGGGGATGTGAGTTGTGAGCAGGGCAGTGAAATGGCAGGTGACAGGGCGACTTGGAGGCGATTTGTTTGTGGCCACTCCAAACGGGATTGAGGCGTCTGGCAATAGATAGATAGATAGACAGAAGTACACCACATCACTAACATACACAACATCATCCTGGGCATTGATTTCAACGCCAAGGCGTCGGCCGGTCATGTCAACAACCCTGACACAGACAGAGGGCTGGTACTACAATCCCAAACAGATCATCTTTTGATACTGAACAATCTCCATCAACATACCAATATCCCACACCAAGCCCTCTTCCTCCCATTAACCCCAGACATAACCTTCTGTTTCCCAAATCTCGCCCCCAATACATCTTGGAGAGTGGTCAAAACCCTTGGATCTGATCACCTCTCAATCATCATCACTACCAAAACCAGAATCACCCCAGCTGGCCACAAACACACACAGACTAATTATAAGATAGCCAACTGGAAGGCCTTCACAACTGAAACAGGACAACATTTCGAAACGCTAAACAGTACTCCCATCACAAACATCAACACAGCTGTGCACACTTTCAGTACAATAATACAAAATGCAGACAAATGACACATCTCTAGAGGCAACAGAAAGAGACACAACCCGAACTTCACACCAGAAACTCAAGGTCTCATCCGTTAACGGGACACACTATGACACTCCCCAGCACCCCATACACAAGACACCATACAACAAACACAAGAACTCAACACTCAAACAAACAATAAAATATCAAAACAGCAAACACTAAACTGGAATACTTATCTCCAAACATTTGACCACAAAACAAACACCAGTAAACTCTACAAAACACTAAACAGCATCACACTCTCCAACAGCAACACTGCACAATCACATGCTGCCATCACAACAACAGACACCATACCTTCAACCAAACAAGCAAACACTCTCATCAATCACTTTTCACATGTCAGCCATCTAAACCCCTATCACGACGACCGACGTATCATCCGATGTAAGAGACAGTTCCCCACAGACCCAGACTACACACCTTTCACTTACAGCCAGACGAAGCACATCATTAGCAACCTTAAGCACCCATCTGCCTATGAACCAGACAGCATAAGCAACATTCATCTTAAACACCTTGGACCACAAGGCATACAAGCACTCACCAACATATCAAACTACATCTACTCACACAACATAATATCCAACATCTGGAAGCATGGCATTATCATCACTATCTCAAAACCCAACAAAGACCCCACGTTACCTTCCTCATACCGCCCCATCACACTCCTCTGCGCCCCCTCTAAAGACACTGAACGACTGGTACTACAACTAGTTACACCTCACATCCCCCTAGCTCAATCACAACATGGCTTTATGCCACTACACTCCACAATCACTCTTCTTACAGACCTTACACAGAGAGTTTATGATGGCATGAATTCAGCTAGGCCACCACACAGAACGTTCCTAGTCACACTAGACATCAGCAAAGCTTTTGATGCCATCCCCCGCCACAACCTCACAAACAAAATACTCAACACAAACATGCACAATAATCAAAAATAGATGGTTGGCAAACTACTTAGCAGGCAGATGTGGACATGTAACATTTGCCGGTCAGTCTTCGAACATCAGGAACTTCACAAATGGCGTCCCCCAAGGATCTGTTTTGTCCCCTACTCTAATTTATCCTATACATGCACTATATACCCACACCCCACATACCAAAGATACACATAGCTTCCTATGCAGATGATATAACGCATGTACACACCAAAATTCAAACACAGCTGCACACATCCTCCAAC
The DNA here is from genome assembly GCF_032717465.1 of Coenobita brevimanus. Taxonomy (NCBI): domain Eukaryota; kingdom Metazoa; phylum Arthropoda; class Malacostraca; order Decapoda; family Coenobitidae; genus Coenobita; species Coenobita brevimanus. The sequence goes on along the minus strand of NC_136970.1, from coordinate 25,106,741 downwards.
CTTACCACAACACACTACACGAATGGTTCACCACAAACAGGCTCAAAATAGCCCCAGCCAAATCTACAGTTACCCTTCTCACAAACTGGACAGCAGAACATAGTCACATTCCACACCTCACCATAAACAGCACTCCCCTACCTCACACACACACACACACACACACACACACACACACACACACACACACACACACACACACACACACACACACACACACACACACACACACACACACACACACACACACACACAATTCTTGGTGTAACATACAATACATCAATGTAATTTAAACAACACATCACAAACATAAAAATAAAATAACACCAAGACTCAATGCCTTGAGGTCATTTGTCCATACATCATTTGGACACAACAAAGAAACCACCACCACAGTATACAAACAGTATATACGTTCAGTGATGAATTATGCAAGCCCTGCTTGGGCTCCTAACCTCACTAAATCACACTACAACACTCTACAGACCATACAGAACAAGGCCGTATAGATAATCACAGGTTGCACAGCTACTACATCCACAGACCACATACATCAAGAAACCAAAGTCCCCAAAGTCAAGGATCACCTAGATATGAGAGGCACCCAAACTCTTGCTGCAGCCTCCACAAACCCACAACATCCACTACACTACATGGCAGCACATCCACAAACACCAAGGAAAATCAAAACAACACCCAGCACACGATAGCATACACAAATACTCTCATCTCTCACCCCTCGCCCTCCTCAGACCAGCTTCCAGAAGCATATCCATACTCAAATCACTCGCTGCTCCATTCAGTCACTTAAAGACAACACACAGCTGTATGCACGGCCTCCTGATATCCACCTTTCTGAATCCTATCTCCCCCGTGAGGACAGGGCCCACCTGGCCAGGCTGAGATGTGGGCATCATCCAGCCCTCATAACTTACCAGAAGGGGCTCGATGACTGTTGCAGATGCCTGTCCAGGATGTAACACAGCACCCCATATTATTAAGCACATTGTGGAAGACTGCACTGCACACAAGCACCTACGCCAACAACACAATATATTCTCCTTGAGAGCTCTGTGGGAAAGCCCGGTCTCGGCCATGGCCTTCATTAGGGACTCGATGCTGTTCGGCCAGAGCGCCTAGGGAACAACTACTACTACTGCCTACAGTAACATGCACAAGGTCAGTGCTTCGACCTCAAAGTCCATTTGTACGGTAGCTCAGCTTCTAGTAGGTAAAGTCCGTGGGAAGCTTTTCTTCATCAAAATTGTCCTTCGACAATTTTATGGTGTTCTATTTATTCCAGTGTTTCTTAAAGTGTGGTCTGTGGACCCCCAGGGGTCCGTGAAATGTTCCAAGGGATCCGCAGGCTAATCTGAGTATCAGATAGAACATATAATAGTAAACAAACTGTAAAATGTAAACTGTAAAATGAATAATGTTATGACAGTTATGTGAAGTAAAATTTGAACAGTTATGTTCAAGTTAAGCCATTAATAAATAATTCAGTAACAATTTTAGTATATTATAGGCTACAAACACCTTTAAACTCAAGAGGTAGGGTAGGAGGGAAATCTACTTATAATTAAGGGTCCCCCACATGATTAGTTTTAATAAAAGGGGACAGCTGCACGAGAAAGTTTAAGAACCGCTGATTTATTCTTACACATTCAAAAACTGTGATATTTCAAAAACTATTTGGCGTAGAGCCTTCTTACTTAGTCAACTCAGTCGGAAGGCCCTCTGTTTTTATTGCAAAATGTGTTGGCAATCAGTCAACCGGATCTCCAAATATTATCTGCAACAAATGAAAGTGAGTCAGCCACACTATCTCAAGAACCCCTTAAGCTAGGAAGCCGAACTTGTACTACAACACAACCTTAAGAAGGACGCAGTGTGGAAAAGAGTATAGTTCTATTTGATGATTATTCTCTGATATCGCCTGGGTAAAAAATTGGGATATTTCCGGGTATTTCGGCCATCACAAAACTTTCCACGAAGGATTAAAGCTAGAGCCACCAAACTTGATGG
>NC_136970.1:25002213-25102213 GCF_032717465.1 Coenobita brevimanus | reverse complement strand
CTTTCTGAAAATACTAATTTCTAAGCATTCTGTAAATTATTGTGGTTAAATTTTATCTCCGTGTCGCACGGCCTTCTCAGTCTTAATTTTTTTCTAGTCCTTATGTAATTTAACTGAAGCAGTTCCCTCTTTATATATGTTTTCGAGCAGTTTTACAATGTTCCCATTCACTCTTAGTTCACGCAATGAATTTATAATTGCTTTGTGCTCCACTGAGTCGAAAGCCCTTTTGTAGTCAACAAAACCTAAGCACAGTGGTTTATTATATCCTACAGTTTTCTCATTTAGCTGATTCATAGTGTGTAGATGATCAATAGTCGAATACCTGCTTCGAAATCCTGCCTGTTCACGAGGCTGGTTTTCCTCCATATTCGTAGTTATTTTGTTCGTAAGGACTTTAGTGAAGAGTTTGTAAATGACTGATAGCAGGCTAATGGGTCGATAGTTACTAAGGTCTTTTGAGTCACCCTTTTTGTAAAGTAAAATAACTATTGCATTACATCATGCTTTGGGAGTTTTCTTTTTATACATTGAGTAAATAAGCGGGCAAGCCTATTTTGTATTTCTACACATGCATCCAACAGTAAACCTGTTACTGTGCCATCTTCTCCCGGAGCTTTCCTTCTTTTCATATTTTTAAGAGAAATAGTTACTTCGTCTGGTGATACCTCAGGTATTGCACTTGCGACAGCTGAAAAGTTAGCTATTGGTAGCCTACTACGGTCTTTGATGCATACAGTACTTTGTAAAATTCTTCAACTCTCTTAAACATCTTCTTTCTGCATTTAATGACTTCATCGTTTTTGTCTCTCAGTGATGCAATTTGTTGCTTTCCTAATGCCATTTTACTTCAGATCTGTTTCAGGCTGTTTCCTTTTTTGATTGATGGTCTTTGATTTCATCCATGATTCTTTTTTCTTCTCTTTGTCTCTTGTTAATAAGCTCGTTTAATTCCGCTCGCTCTATTTCATCTTTCTTTGTTTTTACTTTCATTTCCTTATATATATATATATATATATATATATATATATATATATATATATATATATATATATATATATATATATATATTGTTACGGAACAGAGAGAGATAATGTACACTTTAAGTGAGAATACTAAAAATCACTACTGTCCTGTAAAGTTCCAGGTTCAAAACAAAAGAGTTAGGTAAAATTACAAGTTAAAGTTTAATGCTCAAACTAACAACAAAACATTCAGGACTCATAAGGATAATGTAATGGCAAAAAACAGGTTAAATATATAGTTAACTGCAATAGCCTCTATTAACACGAAATTAGCATGAGTAAATTTATCTAAGTCAGCCCTGATAAAATGAAAATACACTGGGTAATGCTCAGTTAATGCAAGATAAATTATTACAGATACAGAATATTATTAATGATGACTGACATAAAGAGCCCTACATGAATTACAAAAACTTCACTAGGCCTACAAATTAAACTTATGCTATACAGTACAAGAACAAAATGCAACAACACTTATACTCAAATTACACAGCTGCTAGATGGTTGGAGACTTCCTGAGCACTCAATAATAACTGTACAGGGGAGGACAGAGATGTGAACAAAATGAGGAGCAGATCTAAGTGGCAATGATGCAGAGACTGAGCTCATTATATAGGGGCCAGCAGAGCTTGATACAACTTGTAAGAAGGACGCGCAAATGAAGCCATGGGGACAAAGAGCTGACAATCCCGCACTGAACAACAGAAAGGACGACTTTACTATAACGGTAGAAGGGGGGGACTGAGGCAGAACACGCTCGTGATCAAACAGGCAGCACACTGTACGTTAGAATTACACAAAGGATGATGAAATCATAGGCTATGTAACACCTCCCCACAAAGAAAAAGAAATTTACAAAGGAAATTTCTTATTACTCTAAAACAATTTGTCTAAAGTCTAGATAAGCAATCTGCAATAACATTTTCTTTCCCCTTGACATGTTGTATGTCTAATGAATACTCCTGAAGAAGTAGACTCCATCTTGTCAATCTCTGATTTTTATCTTTAAACTTACTAAGGAATTTCAGTGGGTTATGATCGGTATAAATGACTATGGGGTCAAAACCAGAACACAAATAAAATGAAAAATGCTGTAAACCCAAAATCAAGGCCAAAAGCTCTTTCTCAATAGTTGAGTAGTTCTTTTGAGGTGGAGTGAACTTCTTACTATAATAAGATACAGGGTGTTCAATACCCTGATCATCCTCTTGCAGCAAAACAGCCCCAGCTCCTGTATCACTTGCATCAACAGCCATCTTAAAAGGCTTAGCAAAATTTGGAGTAGCGAGCACTGGCTGACTTAATAGAATAGCTTTAAGTTTGTTGAAAGAGGATTCACAGTTATCGGTCCATACAAATTCAACTCCCTTTTTCAGTAGGTCTGTAAGTGGTGATACAAAAATAGAAAAGTTAAGAACAAATCTCCTGTAATAACCTACCATTCCCAAAAATCTTTGTAGCTCTTTCCTACTTTTAGGTCTGGGAAGATCACTTATAACCTGAACCTTAGCTCCTGGTGGTGCAACATGTCCATCACCAATTACATACCCAAGGTACTGAACTTTAGCTTGACCAAACTCACACTTTGATAAATTAGCTACAAGATTAGCCTGAACTAAACGGTCAAGAAATTTACTGACATGGCATAGGTGATCTTTCCAGTTGTCACTGAAGATTAATACATCATCAATATAAACAACACACCCTGCCAAACTCTCTGTTACAACATTCATGAGCTTCTGAAATGTGGCTGGTGCATTCTTCATACCATACGGCATTACAGAACATGCAAAAGCCTTTCCTAGTGTTACAAAACATGAGATCTCCCTAGCACGTTCAGTCATAGGTACTTGCCAGTATCCCTTTAACAAATCAAACTTACTTATGTACCTAGCCTTTCCGATCTTGTCTATGCAATCTTCCACACGAGGGAGAGGGTAAGTGTCTGTTTTGGTTATCTGATTAACACGTCTGTAGTCAATGCAAAGCCACTGTGACCCACCTGGCTTAGGGACTAGAGTGACAGGAGAACTCCACTCGCTCTGACAGGGCTCAATCATCTTGTGGTCCAACAGGTAGCCAAACTCCTTCTGGATGAGAGGAACTTTCACTGGGTTCACACGGTAAGGAGGCAGTTTAATTGGCTTTGCGTCTCCAACATCGACATCATGCATCAACACAGTAGTTCTTCCTGGAGTGGCACGGAACACTTGCAGTTACTCCTGCAGTAATGCCGAAAACTCCTGCCTTTCCTCGGGAGGTAGGTGAGAAAGCTTAGTCTGGAGATCATTCATGACATCAGGATTCTTCCCCAAACTATCACTCAGGCTCATACTGCATGTGAGAGCTTCACTTGCAGACTCGGGTGGAACAGCTACAGCGCAGACTGGATTATTTTCGTCCCGCCTGTGATATAACTTTAGCATGTTGATGTGACATAGTTGCTTGCTCTTTCTACGATCTGGTGTGGCGATGAAATAGCTGACATCACTGAGTTTCTTCTCCACGAAATAAGGACCACTAAACTTGGCTTGAAGAGGTTGCCCATGAACTGGTAGCAGAATCAAAACCTGATCTCCTGGCTGAAAGTGGCGTAACCTGGACTTCTTATCATACCAAGTTTTCATTTTCTCCTGAGCAGCTCCTAAATTCTCTCTTGCCAGCTGTAAAGCAGTGGACAGCCGTTCTTTGAACTTCATCACATACTCCAGCAGGTTGACGTCATCTTCATCAGACAGCCAACATTCCTTGAGTAACTTAAGGGGTCCTCTTACTTCATGGCCAAACAGTAGTTCAAAAGGTGAGAAGCCCAGTGATTCATTTAGAGATTCTCTTGCAGCAAACACAACGAATGGAAGACCTTTATCCCAGTCTTTCTGATGTTCCAAACAGTATTTCTTGAGCATCGATTTGAGTGTTTGATGATATCTCTCCAACGCTCCTTGGGTCTGGGGATGGTAAGCTGAAGACGTGATCTGGGTGATGCCCAACTCTTTCAGAGACTGCTTGAAAACATTTGACATGAAATTACTTCCCCGGTCCGACTGTACCTCCTTGGGCAGACCAAACTTTGTGAAGAACCCTAGCATATCCTTAACCACATTCTTTGCTGAGATATTTCTAAGTGGAATGGCTTCAGGATAACGAGTAGCCATATCAATCAGGGTCAACACATAAGAAAATCCTGAAGAAGTCTTAGGAAGAGGGCCCACAATATCCACCAACACACGGGTGAAAGGCGCCTCAAAAGGAGGAATGGGAACTAGAGGTGCAACCTTTTTGGTCTGATTACACTTCCCCACAACTTGACAGGTGTGACAAGACTTACAATACCAGGAAACATCCCTGAAGATACCTGGCCAGTAGAAGTGTTTCAAAATGCGTGCCACAGTCTTCCTCACTCCAAGGTGTCCTGCCAAACTGGAATCATGAGCCACTCTAATGATATCCTGCCTACAAACACGAGGGATGACAACTTGATGTACAACCTCCCATTCACAGTCGGCTGATGCTGTTGGGGGTCTCCACTTCCTCATAAGTACTCCTGACCTTATATAATAACAAGTAGAAGCACCAGCTGACTCTTCCTCACTGCAAGCAGAGTTAGCTAGACCTTTCAACTCAGGGTCAGCAACCTGCAACTCAACCAACTCTTGACGAGACAAATTATCAACACTACGGGGTACTGCCTCATCTGGTGAGTGGTCCAAATTAGCAAGAAAAGTGTCAGCTAGGATAACATCATCATCATCATTACTCGTATCCTCTAAATCACCAGTAACTTTAGACTTAGCCCTAGTGACAGCACATGCCGGGAACACATCAGGGACATCACAACCCTGGGACACAGCCACTGGCTCACTAGAGAACTGAGGAGCTGGACACACTTGACTTCCACCAATATCATTTCCAAGTAAGAAAGTTACACCTGACACTGGGAGTGTCTCAAGCAACCCAACCATAACGGAACCATTAACAAAACCAGACTCTAAATTCACTCTGCACAGAGGGACAGAGAAGTAATTATTCCCTACACCTTGTAAGATTACAGTTTCATCAGAGGAATTAACATTAGAGCCTAGAACACTGGTCAGCATAAGGGATTGGCAAGCACCTGTATCACGATATATTTTAACTGATTTCCTGTCATTACTGTCCAGAGGACTGACAAAACCATCAGACAGGAAATTAGCACATGAACTCTTGAGAGTGTCACCCACGTTACTGCTCAAAAGAGGAGCTCCATCATGAGAATTTAAGTTACCCATCAAAGCAGGTTCAGTTAACTCAGTTAAAGAATTCTGGGAACTCTCAAGAGTGGACACTAGACCAATTGACTGAATATTTAAAGACTCCTTTTTGTTCACATCACGCTGTCTCCTGAAACATTTCTCCGTAGTATGACCAAGCTTACTACAATAAGTACATTTTTTTTTCTGAAATCTTGAGGTGAAGCTGGTATTTACTTCCTGAGAAACATCATCTTTATTCTCTTTCCTGTTACCTGTACTCTGAGTAGAGGCAACGCACTTACTCTCAGCTTTCCCTTTTTCTTTAGAATATCTCTTGTGAGTGAGAACATATTCATCAGCTAAAACTGCAGCATCAGACAAATTATCTATTCTTTTCTCATCAAGATATAGGCTTACATCTTTATAAATACACCTCTTGAAGTCCTCCAGCAAAATCATCTGCTTAAATTTACCAAAATCAGAATCCACATTCTTAGAATTTAACCACTGCTCTAACAGATCTCCCTTGATTTTTGCATACTCAACATGGGATTGGTTATCTTGCTTGTAAGTTGTCCTAAATTTTACTCTATAGGCTTCAGGAACAAGCTCATAGGCATTAAGAATCAAGCTCTTAACTACATCATAATTATCAGATTGATCCTGAGGCAAAGATGCATAAGTTACTTGAGCTTTACCGGTGAGAACAGTTTGAAGGAGTACTGGCCAATACTTTTTGGGCCAATTAAAACCTGTAGCTACCCTCTCAAACAACTGAAAATACTTTGTTAAATCAGATTCATTAACCCCTTAACCGCGGGGCGTCACTTTCGTGACGCTTGGGAGCAAGGGATCATACCGTGGGGCGTCGCTTTTGTGATTCTGTGTTATTTTGAATTCACCCGGGCTTCCAAGTGGGGGCTTGTATCATCTATCAGTACTGCCAATGTCCAACACTAGTCAGCACTCCTAATCTCATCTGTACTCCCATCCATTGTTGACAATTTAGCCATTTCTCCCTGTTCTTGACTCCCCTCCCTACCCCCCCTCCATTACCCTATCCTCTCGCCTGCCCGGCCGTGCTACGCTAAGTAAATCTTCCCTGGAATTTTTCACTGATTTCATCCATTGAAATAAGCCCTATGTCCTATTCTTATACCAAATAATATATACAAGAAAGAAATAAGGTAAGTGAGAGTGCCATACACCTGGAATTGGCTAATTATCACCTGACAACACCTCACGTGCACTCGTTCACTAATTTTCGCTGTTTTTTTCACCTTGAAATATCCCGTATAATCTATTTTCGTAATAAATATACATGTAAGGAGGGAAGGGAGAAGCCTAAGTGATATTTACATTCACTTGGAACTACCTAATTTATAATGTATTGTCTAGATTTCCTGCCAATCATATCAGTGCTAGAAAAAGCTGTTTCAAGATCTAACATTGGTAGCTCTGAATATATATCTCCTAAGTAGGCCTCTAATCTATTTTCGTAATAAATATACATGTAAGGAGGGAAGGGAGAAGCCTAAGTGATATTTACATTCACCTGGAACTACCAAATTTATAATGTATTGTCTAGATTTCCTGCCAATCATATCAGTGCTAGACTTAGCTGTTTCAAGAACCAATATTGGTAACTCTGAATAACCCCTAAGCAGGCCTCCACGCTGGCCCTCCGTTATCAGTTTACTCTCATCTTCCGAAGCGAGGGTACGTATGTTTCTTCTTGCTGACTTCAAGGCCTTTTTTCACCCCCATGCAAATGACCCTGTGACCTTTACCCCCTACTAAACCTCGTGTGGAAAGAGGTAAAGGGCTGACAATTGATAAAAGAGTGACCACGATCTTTCTATTGAGTAAAACAGTGCAAGTGGAATTATAAATAATGTGTAAATAATGTGTAAACAGCAAGTGAAAGTAATGAATTTAAATATACGTGAACAATGGAAAATAGTTTTATAAGTTATTTCAAGTGACAGTGCACAACACAGTGTAAATAAAATAGAAATGTAAATAACGTAAATAAATAGAGAACGTAAATAGAAATGTAAATGAGTAGTATTATAAGAATACGAGTATATACCCTAGGAGTAATGAAAGTGAAAGTTTCACTCTAGCATGTCTGAATGTTATGAGTTATGAGAGTGAAAATGAAAGTGACATTCACTCTCAATGCCAGTATACAGGACGAGAAAGTGAATGCTACGTATTTTACTGAAAGAAATTGAATCCCTACAGTGACAATAAACTAATACTACTGAAGGAAACTTATGGATAAAGACTGTAGATATATATAAGTGTTATATAGTAATAGAAATATAAAGTGTGAGGGGTTTTATGAATAATAAATGACAGAGTAACAAAAGCGAACTAGTGCCAGTGCGACGATCAGACGCGCTCGTAATTTCCATTGCTTTTACAGTGTTTTTTTTTTTAGTATGGATCCCAAACTACTTGAAAATTGTAGAATAGTGTTTATAGTGTTTGTATCTGGCTGTGGTAATCATATTACGGGTTGTCGGGAAGTGTAAAGTGGAGACTTCGTTACCCTACTTCAGAGGTCTCCAGAAGTCCTACGGTAACCGATGAAGGCTCAACAATCATTCCAGGAGAAAGCTGAAGGTATGTGCCATAAGCATAATTAATTTTATTATTCTAGGACTAATAACTGATTTTTGGCAAATATTTTTTGAGAGTCTGTCGGAGCCCAAATAACCCCGCGGCACACGCAAGTCATTGGTAAACAAGCCCGCGGTGTAGGGGTTAAAAGGAGGAACAAGTTTAACATTTTTAGCCACATCAAAATCATCAGAGCTAGATGATCCAGTTCCACCTTGTTTCATGCGATACTCATGGTCTGCCTGAATCCTAGCAAGTTCAATTTGTGCCTGAGCCTGTACCTGTGCCTCTTGAATACGAGCATTTGCCTGAAATTCAGCCTCCTGAATACGAGCCTGAGACTCCGCCTCCTTAGCATTTGCTTGAAATTCAGCCTCCTTAACACAAGCCTCCTTAGCCTGAGACTCAGCCTCCTTAGCACGTGCTTGAAATTCAGCTTCCTTCACACGAGCCTCCTGCAGGGCTAGCTGTAACTTAGCTAATTCAATCTGCATTTGCTCATTTGGAGGAGTTACATTAAACAAGCTTTTATTAATCATGCCAACAATTTTATCTTTAGAATGATGAGAGTGAACTGCAATTCCCAATTGTTGAGCAACAAGCTTAAGTTCATTCTTTGTTCTGTTTTCTACATCACACACTGTTTGCACATTTGACAAAAAATCTTTGGCTTCATCAAGTGTAGTAATAGTAGACATCATGAATAAGTAATAGTCACAAATTATCAAGCAATATCCTTATGATAATATCCTGAATATCCTGATGAGAGGTCGCCAAATTTATGTTACGGAACAGAGAGAGATAATGTACACTTTAAGTGAGAATACTAAAAATCACTACTGTCCTGTAAAGTTCCAGGTTCAAAACAAAAGAGTTAGGTAAAATTACAAGTTAAAGTTTAATGCTCAAACTAACAACAAAACATTCAGGACTCATAAGGATATGTAATGGCAAAAAACAGGTTAAGTATATGGTTAACTGCAATAGCCTCTATTAACACGAAATTAGCATGAGTAAATTTATCTAAGTCAGCCCTGATAAAATGAAAATACACTGGGTAATGCTCAGTTAATGCTATCTATCTATCTATCTATAGCCCGACGCCCTAATCCCGCAAAGGGTGGCCGCAGACAAAACGCCTCCAAGTCACTCTGTCACCCACCATTTGACTCCCCTCCCCCCAACTCACCCCCCCCTCCCTCATATACCTCTCAACTCCATCCCTCCACCTCATCCTCGGTCTACCCCTCCCTCTCCCTCCCTCCACCTCACCTACATACACCCTCTTAGTCAGTCTTTCATTCTCCATCCTCTCCACATGTCCAAACCACCTCAGTGTATTTCTCCTAATCTTTTCAACCACATCCACATCTACCCCACAACGTTCCTTCACTTCTTCATTCGTCAACCTGTCCCTCCACGTCACTCCACATGCTCCTCTCAAGTAACTCATTTCCACTGCTCTCACTCTTGACTTGTTCCCTTCTTGCAAGGTCCACGCCTCGCTTCCATACGTCAGGGTAGGGATCACAATACCATCATGCAGTGACTTCTTAACTTCCATACTCACCTCCCTATTTCTCATCACTGCTTTCAGTGTACCAATAACCTTCCTTCCCTGCTGTACCCTTTCATTTACTTCATCCCCCAAAGTTCCATCCTTACTCATCACACTACCCAAGTACTTGAATGCACTCACATTCTCCATATCCTCACCATCCAACCTCACTGCACACTCTGTGACTTCATTCCTCTCAAACACCATAACTTTACTTTTGTTTACATTAACTTTCAGCTTCCTCCTCCTACACACTGTCCCAAATTCATTCACCAAACCTTGCAACTCCCATTCATATTCACTCAACAATACTGTATCATCAGCAAACAGCAACACCGGAAGCTTCCAAATCTCTGCAAGATAAATTATTACAGATACAGAATACTATTAATGATGACTGACATAAAGAACCCTACATGAATTACAAAAACTTCACTAGGCCTACAAATTAAACTTATGCTATACAGTACAAGAACAAAATGCAACAACACTAATACTCAAATTACACAGCTGCTAGATGGTTGGAGACTTCCTGAGCACTCAATAATAACTGTACAGGGGAGGACAGAGATGTGAACAAAATGAGGAGCAGATCTAAGTGGCAATGATGCAGAGACTGAGCTCATTATATAGGGGCCAGCAGAGCTTGATACAACTTGTAAGAAGGACGCGCAAATGAAGCCATGGGGGACAAAGAGCTGACAATCCCGCACTGAACAACAGAAAGGACGACTTACTCTACTATAACGGTAGAAGGGGGAGACTGAGGCAGAACACGCTCGTGATCAAACAGGCAGCACACTGTACGTTAGAATTACACAAAGGATGATGAAATCATAGGCTATGTAACAATATGTATATATATATATATATATATATATATATATATATATATATATATAAAGATAGATAGATAGATAGATAAATATAGATAAATCTCTCTCTCTCTCTCTCTCTCTCTCTCTCTCTCTCTCTCTCTCTCTCTCTATATATATATATATATATATATATATATATATATATATATAAAGATAGATAGATAGATAGATAGATATAGATAAATCTCTCTCTCTCTCTCTCTCTCTCTCTCTCTCCATATATATATATATATATATATATATATATATATATATATATATATATATATATATATATATAGAGCCAGACCCCTCAATCCCGTTCGGGGTGGCCACAAACAAATCGCCTCCACGTCGCCCTTTCCCCCGCCATTTCACTGCCCTGCTCCCAACTCACACACCCCTCTCTCATATACATCTCCACCCCATCCCTCCATCTCATCCTCGGCCTCCCCCTCCCTCTTCTCCCCTCCACCTCACTCACATACACTCTCTTCGTCAGTCTTTCACCCTCCTTCCTCTCCACATGGCCAAACCACCTCAGTGTATTCCTCCAAACGCTTCCTATCACATCCATATCCACACCACAACGCTCCTTTATATCCTCATTTGTCAGCCTGTCTCTCCATGGACTAGACAGGCTCCTCTTAAATAACTCATTTCCACTACTCTCACTCTTGACTTGTGCACTTCCAACAACGTCCAAGCTTCACTTCCATACGTTAGTGTTGGTATCACAATACTGTCATGTAGTAACTTTTTCGTTTCCATGCTCACTTCCCTGCTTCTTATCACTGCTTTCAAGGAACCAGCAACCTTTCTTCCCTGCTGTACCCTCTCAAGCACTTCACCCTCTAAACCTCCATCCTTACTCATCAGACTACCCAAGTACTTAAACGTACTCACATTTTCCAATTCCCCACCATCGAACCTCGCTGTACATTTACTGACTTCACCTCTCTCAAAGACCATCACTTTACTCTTTCCTACATTCACCTTTAGATTCCGTTCCTTACACGCTCTCCCAAACTCATCCACCAAGCCTTGCAGCTCTCCTTCGTCTTCACTCAACAACACAGTATCATCTGCAAACAACAGTACAGGGAGTTTCCAAACACTACCCTCTCTCACCAGGGCCACTCCAACATCCATTACCCTACCTTGTACCTCTTTTATTACCCCATCCATGTACACAATGAACAACCACGGAGACATGACACATCCCTGTTTCAACCCAACCTTCAAAGAGAAAAATTCACTCAGTTCACCATCCACATGCACTGCAGCCTTAGCACCATCATACATACTCTTCACAGCATTGAACAACCTACCATCTACTCCATATATTCTTAATACTTTCCACAATCCTTGTCTATCCACCCTGTCAAATGCTTTCTCCAAATCCATGAAAGCCGCATACAACTTCTTTCCCTTCTCCAGAAACTTTTCAACTAAAGATCTAAGAATAAATATCTGATCTACACAACCTCTTCCCTTCCTAAAGCCTCCCTGTTCTTCTCCAACTACTTCCTCTGTTCTTTTTCTAACTCTGTCAATAAGTATTCTACCATACACTTTTCCTATTATACTAAGAAGACAAATGCCCCTATGATTACCACACACTTCTTTTTCCCCTTTTCCCTTGTACAAGGGAATAATGATACCTGACTTCCAATCCTCCAGGACTCTACCATCCTCCCAGGCCAATCTGCACATTTTCCAAATCCATTCTACAATTATCTCTCCCCCATGCTTCAGCATTTCACCACACACTTCATCAATTCCTGGGGCTTTCCCCAATTTAACTTTCTTCATTGCTTCCACAACTTCTATCCTACTGATTTCTTCCTGTCTTCTCACCTCCCTCCTTCTCCCAGCCATTCCCCAGCCACTTATACTCACATTACTTCCATCCTGTATGTTCAACAATTCCTTAAAGTGTTCTTTCCATCTGCTCACTTTTTCTCCCTTCTCCACTAGTAATCTACCATTTTTATCTTTCACTCCCCTGCTAACTTCACTTCCACCCTGTATGACTCTTTTCACCTCTTTCCAGAAAATTTTCTTACAGTTTCACCACTTTACACTCAAGTTCCTTCCAAATTCCTCATCTGCTCTCTTCTTACTCTCTCTTACTAATCTTTTCACCTCTCTCTTTCTACATACAACTTTCTCTTCCTCCTCTCAACTTCTTCCACGCCCCTATTTCTCATCCATTCATTGTATGCTTTCTTCTTTTGTGCCACAGCCTGTCTCACCTCTTCATTCCACCACGCTGTTCCTTGCACACCTCTCCGTCTTCTCTTTATCCCACACACCACATCACATGCTGCACATATTTCTTCTGTAAATATCCTGCACACACCTTCCACGTCCCCCATCTGCTCCAATTCATATTTGCCCAATCGTTCCTCCACTTCTCTCTTATACTCTGCCTTTTTCTCATCATCTAGTAACCTTTCCACTCTCCTTACAAGTACTCGTTCTTCCCGTCCTTCCCTTCATCTATTTCTCCATCTTAATTGGATCTTGATTCTGGCCACCATCAAGTTGTAGTCAGAAAGTCCACTCCCCAACCTCTTTAAGCTCTTGCATCCATTACAATTTTTCGCATCCTTTCATCCACACACACATAATCAATCATTGCCTTCCTTTCATTCAGTTCACCACCCACCCTTCTCATCACTTGCCATGTATACCTGGGGATCATTTTGTGCCTGTAGAGCGTATTGGCTATCACCAACCCCCTCCCAGCACAAATGTCCACTAACATACTGCCATTCTCATCTATCTCAGCAGGCACACCCTACTCACCAACTATTCCATCCACCTTCACATTCCCTACTTCACCATTCATATCACCAATCAAAAACACTCTCTCATACCTTCCAAACTTTTCCTTGCACACTTCCACATTTGTCCAGAACTCTTCCCTCACTCTGCTTGCACGATCTTGCATTGGCGCATACACAAACACAATCGCCCACATTTGTATTCCAACTTTCAGTCTTACCCACACAATCCTTGACCCAACTGATCCATACTGTCTTATGCTCTTCTTCCATCTTTTACTCAAAACTATACATACTCCTTCTTTTGCCCTCTCATTCTCAGCTATTCATGCACATATACTCCAACCATACTCCCATTCTCTCACACTCTCACAAATCCATTTAGTTTCAGTTATTCCGCATACATCAACTTTCGCACCCTCAAGCACCTGGACAATCTCTCTCTCTTTCACCTCATCATTCGCTCCCCTTACATTCCATGTTCCGCTTACCATGTCCTTTGTCCGGTCCTTGGTCGTCATCTTTTGGTCAGTCCTTGTCCGAGGCTTATTGTTTCTCTTTTTAGTTGGTTGTTTTCCGGGGAGGGGCACTAACCCTCCTCCAACCCTTTTAGTCGCCTTTTATGACAATCAGGGATACTGGGGGAGTGTATATATATATATATATATATATATATATATATATATATATATATATATATATATATATATATATATATATATATATATTTGCACATGGCCCACCGTTCCCTAAAATTTCGTTGAAATTCACTGAAAACTTTTGTAGATTTTGTGCAGGATACTCTGGATTCGGACTCGGATCCGCCTCCAAATTTAATCACTTCTTCCTTGGACCTTGGACCACATTTCCACAAAATTTCGTTGACATTCATTGAGAACTTTTGGAGATATCTCCTGGATAAACAAACAAACAGACAGACAGACAGACATAGATGAATACAAAAGTACTTGCAACTTCGTTGGCGGAGGTAATAAGGATTAATGTCCCTTAGTATCAAACCAGCAGCCTCGAGTAAGGTTTTAGATAAATTCTGATCCCAATAAATTTGGTGTTAATTAGATGGGTATAGACTAGGGATGTATCGGATATCCGTATCCGTATCCGCATCTGTGGAACATCCGCATCCATTTCGACATCCGCATCCGCATCTGTGGAACATTCGCATCCATTTCGACATCCGCATCCGCATCTGTCGAACATTCGCATCCATTTCGACATCCGCATCCGCATCTGTCGAACATTCGCATCCATTTCGACATCCGCATCCGCATCTGTCGAACATTCGCATCCATTTCGACATCCGCATCCGCATCTGTCGAACATTCGCATCCATTTCGACATCCGCATCCGCATCTGTCGAACATCCGCATCCATTTCGACATCCGCATCCGCATCTGTGGAACATTCGCATCCATTTCGACATCCGCATCCGCATCTGTGGAACATCCACATCCATTTCAACATCCGCATCCGCATCTGTGGAACATTCGCATCCATTTCGACATCCGCATCCGCATCCATATCCGCGCTTATGTAAAAATATACATCCGCATCCACATCCGCATCCACGTTTGAACGAGACATAATGCGGATGTGGTGGATATTCAAAATACTATGTCTTCGTTATAAACAAAAACATCAGTGTTTTTCCGTGATGCGACTTGCTTGCTGTGTTTACTGCTTACCATGGTTGGCGGTCATAAGGGCGAAAATTTTGTAGTTATTCTATAGTGCTTTGGTCTGCCACTCCACCAAGTCGATAAGAGTCGTATGGGTAATAGGCTTACCTCGGTACTTTGTAATGTCTAACAGGGTTAATAGGAGTCAAAATGCATCTATATAGGTGTGTATGGCTGTGTGCGTGTGCGTGTGTGTGTTATGGAGACTATCGCTAGGGAAGTGTCACAGTTAGTTAAAGAAAGGTACTGCAAGTACTACTGTCTGAAAACACTATTTTTTGCAGTAGCTGAGTTCATTATGAATATTTTTAAAGTAGGAAAAAATCAGTTCCCAAGGCCAAATAAGGGATAGGCAGCTGTCTCCAAGGGCTGAGCTTTAGTTAAATGATTATGCAACAATATATCCTGAAAACATCCGCATCCGCGAAGATGTCATAGTTTCACATCCGCATCTGCATCCGCATCCGCAATTTTTAGAAACAGACATCCGCATCCGCATCCGCAAGATACGGAAACATGAGATCCTCATTCACATCCGCATCAGCGGATGTTTAAATTCTGACATCCGATACATCCCTAGTATAGACAGACATTCATTTGCTTTATTTTGTGTTGGAAATTGTGAAAACAGTCTAATGTTCGTTCATAATAACCTTGAACGACATTTTCAGATTATCCTAGTACAACATTTCCTCTGATTCGCTGGAAGGAACTGGCAACAGTAAATAAAAAACTATTGGGCTACTTGGCAACTCCTTTATCTGGCCATGTTTACAAAAATACAGGCAATGTGTATCTAAAAGGGTGACATGTCACTATGTAAACAGCGTCCTGCCATGTCGGGAATATCGCCAAGGTTTAAAAATAGTATACGTAGTGTGTATCCATAAGGCTGACATGTCGATGTGTAAACAGTTCTGCCATGCCGGGGATCCCCACACCAGTATTACCACACCAGTAATGCCAGTTGGTGATGCCAAGCCAGCTCCATCGTCACCGCCATTATCCATTACTCTAGCTGTCATGAGCTTCCGTCAGGCATCGCCTCACTCACCGCATTGCAGGATCACATATTAAAATATGACATCATCGGCCGAGATGACACAACGGCTCGACAGTGACTTACTGGCATTACTGCACGCACTCAGACATACACACACAACACGCAAGGGAACATACACGACACGCACGCAAACATACACAACAGGCACGCAAACATACAGAGCCCTTTGTAGGGCAGGACTTTACTTAGATCTTAAATTCTGGCAATCGTCAGACGATTCCATTCAAAAGATGGACATCCCTTCAAGGTAAAGTGTTAGAGGTGACACATAACATATAACTACCTTTGAAAGTCCAGGAGCCGACGCGAAACCAAGGAGCCGGTTTGTTACCATGAGGCCCACTTGTAACCAAGAGGCCGATTCGTAAACAAGAGGCCGATTTGTAAGCTAAAGTCCTACTCGTAACAAAGGGTCAGACACATAACCAAATGCCGAGTTGTAACCAAGGGTCCGTCATTAGCAACCAACGAGCCAATTCATAGCCAAGAAGGTAGACTAGTAACCAAGGGGCCGATTAACCAAGGGATCTCCAAAATCACCACCACCATCATCATCATTTTTTTTTCTCTCTCTCTCCTATTTTACTCCTCTTGCCTTCAACTTTTTCTCTTTCCCCTCCAGCGATTCCATCATTCCTTCCTACTTTTTTCCACTTTTCTCACACCTCTCTACTATACCTCACCAACCTATCAATTTTTCCTTTGTCACCACGTCACAATTTCTTTCTTTCTCTCTCTCTCTCTCTCTCTCTCTCTCTCTCTCTCTCTCTCTCTCTCTCTCTCTCTCTCTCTCTTCCCCCCCACACATAATACTTTGTCCTCCATGTTCATCATATTTTTTTGTTTTCTGCATCCCTTCCTTCCTTTCGCCAATTCATTCTCTAATTCTCTGTTCCCAAATATAGTTTCTTTCCATCTGCTCCACTCTTTCATTCTCTCACTCATCCAGTTACTTTTTCCACATGGGTCAAAAGGTGATGTTAGGTCTAACTTTTCCCTCTGAGGGACAGTACGGGACAAAAGGGTGTAAAGTTCAAATTATTTTCCTTCTGGTTTTCCAGGTATTTTCTTCCTCTACACAAGCCAATTTCACCTTAAGATACAGTACTGATAAATGATGTACCTGAAAGCAACTCATACATGGCACATTCAACCCAACTTGCTGTAATTATCACGGAGTGCGGTAGCACTCCGTAAATCGGAATGACGCTGGTTCAAACTGGCGTCCCGTCCTGTAGGGTATAGGAGCATTTTCGCGAAAACAGCCGCAGAGTTTAGTTCTAAGCTTATGAACTAAAAGACCTTCACTATTCAAGTGCAAAACTACTCGCAGACTCTTGCTATCCTTCGTAGGAGTCGCAGAATTGAACCGCAAAAATATCGATTTTTGTTCTTTTTCTTTCTTTTTCACTCCAAAACAAAAAGGCGTACGCTAGCGTACTATACATCAAAACGCTGCTTGTCAAGAGTAGATGTTTGTTTTCATGTTTAAAAAAGCATTCAGGCTTACGGTTCGCGAGCTACGGCCTGAAAACCGAATCACAGTCACCCGTAAGTACCGTACACCATTTTGCGCAAGTGTTTAGCTACAGCTCGCCTACAGTAAAAGAACGTACCAACACACTTCTTTTAACGGGACGGCACCCATGTTTTAGTCTTTCAGTATGTTATGGATGTAACAATCCAAATTTAACACTTGATTTATGCATAATCATACTTTCACAAAAAAGATAAACTGGAAAACAAAAAAGAAAAAATCTAAAATTATTGTTAAGAAGTAGGAATGACAAAAGTGCACAGGTAAGAGATGAAAAAAGCACATAAACAAGAGAGCGTTCAGGATAGGAGGAGATTTTGAGACCTATACCTATTACTACATTCCACCAACTACAAGTCTGTGGCTAAAATGTGTAATGTAGTAAGGGGTATAGGCCTCCAAATCTCCTCCCATCCTGAATGCTCTTTTTTTTTTTTTTTTTTAAATAATCTGTGCACTTTTGCCATTCCTACTTCTTAACAATTATTGTAGAAGAAAATATATTTCCTAGTTTTAACTGAAATAAGTGACAACAGAACAATTATAGACGACAATACAGCTGTAGGTACTGACCACATTTTCGTTCTAAAATGCTATAGGCTGTGGTAGCTTAAAAACGATAATTATACGCAGTGTAATACTCTCGTATAATAATAATAATAATAATAATAATAATTATAATAATAATGACTAAAATAATGTTGCGACTGCTACTGCTCTTGCTATTAATATTAATAATAATAATAATAATAATAATAATAATAATAATAATAAATATTATTATTGTTATTATTATTATTATTATTATTATTATTATTATTATGGGAACTCACTAGTGGTAGGTGGTGGCGACCATCATCCACTCACTTGCTGTAGTGCTGCCTACTTCTTCCTTAGCCTTTATCATTCTTTTTTTGTGCCTGCCCTCCTCTCTTCCTCATTCTCCCATCTTTCCTGTCACTTTTTATTGCCTTTTTTTTCCTTTACAGGTGGCTTTACATTGAGTGACAAGCCAAATGGTTTCCTGTAAGCCAAGAAACCATTTACAACGCTGGGTGGTAACCATATAACCAAACCATACGTGCTCCCTACGTGTCAACAAGTGAGTTGGTGGAGGGTTAGTGCCCCTCCCCGTAAAACAAATAACTCAAAGTCAAACGGCCACCCCTTACGGGATTATGGTATCTGGCAATAGACAGATAGATAAACTCACTGGTAAGCTACTTTAATTCCTTTTCTAATATCATTACCAAAATTGACAGGAATCTGACAAAATATAATCATTTATGACCACACTGTGACGAATGGAAAGAAAAAAAAAATCATTGAAAGCAGGACAGGAATGGGGGACTTGTGAAGCTGTCTACCGCTAGAGGCCACCACCGATAATAGCTTGTCCGCTACGAGTACGTGGTAAATTACCGTAATTTTTCTCTGCTGATGTGAGAACGTGTGTCAAAATAACATCATACACAACTGATGTATTGAAAAAAATGTGTAACAAAAATATAACAGAGAATACATTGCTTTCGTTATTTCCCCGAAAACGAACCCGAATTTTGAAAACCTGGGGTGCGATGTTCGAAAGCTTGTAACGGCCGCTAAGACCATCATAGCGGGTACGATAATCATAGCGCGCTCGTAAACCACTAGGGTGTATGTTCAAACAAATTTTACGATCTTCCATCCGCCATATTTGCTATTAGCGCTACGATTTCTGACAAGCACCCTTAAGCTGATCGTAGGGTCGCATAGTGAATGTTTAATAAACAATCCGTATCAAGTGATGCTGAGTTTGTTTATTTACACTTTTCTGTGAACGAAGATGGAGTTACAAGTGGTTTTACAGGTAGAATTGGGAGTACGAGGAGCGATGAGACGTGAGAGAACTATAATCAGAATGGATCCATTTGCTTACAGTGATGAATATTTGTTGAGATATTATAGGTTTCCCAGATATGAACTCCTTCATTGGTGTGCAAGAGTTGAACCACTAGTTGGACCAGAGACAAGAAGATCCCGTGCTGTGCCATGTCATTTGCAGGTGTTAATGACATTCATGATTTTATGCAAGTGGCTTATTTCAGATGTGTTGGCAGACACATTCGGCATAACACAGGGATGTGTAAGCAGAACAATTAAGAGTGACACACGTGTAGTACAGGATATCTCTTAGGGAAGCAAAGAAGGGGAATTTTTCGTTTCTACTGCTTACACCTATAAAAACGCAGACCGATGCACTGTTCATTAAAACATGATTTAACTCTGTGGGAGTTGTAATGATACAGTCTGAAGCCAATGATATATTGCTTGTTCAAGTAAAAGGGTCTCAGCTTGGATCTCGATATTTTCAAATTTATTACTATGTTTTATTAATATGATGTGGATCTTTCACCAGCACTATAGTTATACCCAAGATGATGTGATTGTTTTTCACATTTTTTATTTTTTCCCCCAAATTTGCACACACGCAAATATGAAAGACATGTGTAGCGTTTATCTCCTACCTCTGCCTCTGTACTCGTGAACCAACATTCACTTCCTGGGATATCTCGTCCCATGCCGCTTGTCTTCTCTCAGCAGTCACTTTGACGCTAAACCTTTCCCTCAGCATGGTTTGTCGAGCCAACCCTGTATTAGCGACATCATCTCATCTGTAAAATTTGCTCGACGAATTCGTTTGATGGGGGGTTTGTCACTTGCCATGTCTCAGATGTCTTGGGATGAATACCGTAGTTGCTTGAATGATGTAATGGCGTGCTTGGAGGAGTGTATTTGTTTATATTTTGAAAGTGCATTATGATTGGCTCACAATCTTTTAAGGTTTATGAAATCTCTCTTCTGATTGGCCCGACGACAATCAGCTGGGTTGCATTATGAACAATTGGAACGAAACGGAACGGGTTTTACGATCGCATCATCGTGAGCTACGAGCGTTGTCGCAAGCGTTGGAAGATACAACTTAGCAGTTGTCGTAGCTCACGATCAAAGATGGCCGCTACGAGCGCGTTATAATGGTCATAGCGGCGTCTGGCAACGATCTATTGAACATCTCAGCCCTGGTACTTACATATTTCTTTTCATTTTTAAAATAGCTGCTACAAAGCTGACTTAATTCTTGCCTCCTGAAATGTTCGATCTATACTGTAAGTATAGCCAAGCACTTGTTTTGCTTGTGTCAGTCTCTCGTGTGGCGGAAACTGAATAATGATGTATCAGATTATTTTACATCAGCCATCCCAGCTCAGATACTGTCCCCGTTCCAGAATTATATGACTAATTTGAAAGTGGTGGTAGTGAGTTTTCCTAGGGGGGTGTCATGATCAAATCTTGGAACGGGGACTGTCTCTTGAGTTAGGCCAGCTGATGTAGAATAATTCAAGATATCATCATTACATTGCCGCCAAAAGAGAGACTGACACAAACAAAACAAGTGTTTAGCTAAAAGTACAGTATAAATAGAACATTTCAGGAGGCAAGAGCTAACTCAGCTTTGTAGCAGCTTCATTGAAAACGTTGAAAATAAATCTGTAAGTGCCAGGTTTTCAAAACTCGGGCTTCGTTTACGGGAAAATAAAACAACGAGAACAACGTATTCTCCTGTGTTATAATTTTGTAATGAAACTTTTTCAATACTTCAATAATGCATGATGGTATTTTGCAACACAAGTTCTCACATCAACAGAGAAAAAGCACTGAAACTGAACACGTGCTCGGGACAGAGAAGCTGTTACGTTGAGAGACATCTGGTGGCTGACGATTTCCAGAAGTCCCCCATTAATAAACCGAGTTTTTTTGTGCAAAAACTGATGTCGAGGAGATAGTACAAAAACAAAATAAAAAGAAACAACAAAAGACGACAACCAAGACAAGGGCAAGGATAAAACAGAGGTGTTAGTAAAATGAAGGTGAGTGAAAAGCGAGGTGTTTAAAGTGGTGATAAAGGTTTGAGTTTTCAGTCTCACCTTCACTCACTGTTGGGCTGAACATGAGGCTCTGTCACCTTCACTCACTGCTGGGCTGAACATGAGGCTCTGTCACCTTCACTCACTGCTGGGCTGAACATGAGGCTCTGTCACCTTCACTCACTGCTGGGCTGAACATGAGGCTCTGTCACCTTCACTCACTGCTGGGCTGAACATGAGGCTCTGTCACCTTCACTCACTGCTGGCCTGAACATGAAGCTCTGTCACCTTCACTCACTGCTGGGCTGAACATGAGGCTCTGTCACCTTCACTCACTGTTGGGCTGAACATCAGGCTCTGTCACCTTCACTTACTGCTGGGTTGAACATGAAGCTCTGTCACCTTCACTCACTGCTGGGCTGAACATGAGGCTCTGTCACCTTCACTCACTGCTGGGCTGAACATGAGGCTCTGTCACCTTCACTCACTGCTGGGCTGAACAAGAGGCACTCCGTCACCTCCATTCACTGTGGGCTGAACATGAGGCTGTCAGTCACCTTCACTCACTGTGGGCTGAACATGAGGCTGTCAGTCACCTTCACTCACTGTGGGCTGAACATGAAGCTGTCAGTCACCTTCACTCACTGTGGGCTGAACATGAGGCTGTCAGTCACCTTCACTCACTGTGGGCTGAACATGAGGCTGTCAGTCACCTTCACTCACTGTGGGCTGAACATGAGGCTGTCAGTCACCTCCATTCACTGTGGGCTGAACATGAAGCTGTCAGTCACCTTCACTCACTGTGGGCTGAACATGAGGCTGTCAGTCACCTTCACTCACTGTGGGCTGAACATGAAGCTCTGTCACCTTCACTCACTGCTGGGCTGAACAAGAGGCACTCAGTCACCTCCACTCACTGTGGGCTGAACATGAGGCTGTCAGTCACCTTCACTCACTGTGGGCTGAACATGAGGCTGTCAGTCACCTGCACTCACTGTGGGCTGAACATGAGGCTGTCAGTCACCTGCACTCACTGTGGGCTGAACATAAGGCTGTCAGTCACCTGCACTCACTGTGGGCTGAACATGAGGCTGTCAGTCACCCTCACATGCCACCACCACCTACACCCACGCCACAACTCTTTTTTTCTTTTTTACTTTTGAACGAGAAAAAATTAATAATTCAATGATACGGATTAAGTATTAAACAGATATAACAACTGACGTCCCTACTACACAGCGAGAAAAATTAACCCATGAGCTGTTCTCATAGTATCGCTTTAGACGTCTATTTAGTCACACACACACACACACACACACACACACACACACACACACATATATATATATATATATATATATATATATATATATATATATATATATATATATATATATATATATATATATATATACACAATTACAAGGATGTTCTGGAATGGCTTTACACTAAGAGCAAAACAATTCAGTATACAACCGCGTATTACTGATGACTACATGCGGAAATCTGATAAACTCACCAATCCCATCTTCATCTAGCCCATCATCACATTACTTAAACCATTTTACTTAATTCTTCGTTGCCCAGTCGGCAGACCTTAAGCATAAATATTTTTGTCTCAACAGCTTTATTTTTACTGTTAACTGTCCCTCTGCCAGGAAGTGTGACATCACTCCATAAAATTTTTTCGTCAAAATTACACTCCATGCTGGTTTTTATATAAACTACCTGACTGTGTGCCTTTCCATTCCAGGCGGGCATGCAACACCCATCAGTTTTCGCACTACTCAATCCAGTTATATAATGCAAAACCTAGTTAGTGAGAAGTCAGCTCCAGAAATGTACCATCTAATTTATCAATATTCCTGCCGGCGACTTCCGGTGTTTCACTGGTAATACTTTCAGTCATCTGAAAATGGATTTTATTTTGTTACGCTCATTTAAAATCACTTTAGGGTAGATGACTACAACAGATTTTGAACCTGTCCTTCCTTCATTTTGTGCTCACGTGGCTGCACACACTAATAAACATATTAACTGAAAGACAGATTGACAGACATATATATATATATATATACACAGACATCGAAAAGACTGATTGAAAAAACAGTGGTGACGATAAGAGACAGAAGTATATACCGTAGACGTTGGGATATCAGACGTAGCCCGTGGAAGAAGCCAGGGAGAGAGAACGTAAGGGTAAGAAAAATGGAACTGAAGTAGGAAAATGAGGCTCATTACGCTGTTGGTGTGATAGGAGGAAAGGAGAGGAGTGGAGAGAAGGAAAGAATAAACAAGAAAAGAAAGGAGAGAAGGTGAAAGAGAGGAGGAGAGATAGGAGAGAAGAGATGTGAAAGAGAGGAAAAGAGATTAAAGAGAAGATGTTGGTGAGAGGTATAAATGGGAGGCACTCTGCTATATCCAAAGCTTCATTCACCTTAATTAAATAAACTGCCATCAACAAGAAAAGACTTCCAAGTATGACAGCACCAATGAGAGGGACAGGTTCTCCTTACCTGTATCATGCATAATAAATCAATTTTCTCACGAGTATTCTACATTATTCTCACTCTATTCATCTCTCTCTCTCTCTCTCTCTCTCTCTCTGCAATTCATGATTCTGCTTTCTGTCTTTACCACCTGCTCCTCTTCTTCCGCTCATTTACTTTATCTTTCCTTTTCTCTTCCTCTTTTCGTACCTCCTTCCCAGCTGCACTCTTCTCATCCTCTCCCTATACTGTCTTTCATGGTTCAGTCTCCTCCCATTAACCTTCTCTCCTTTTTCCCTTACCTCTTCTCCGTCTCCTCTCTTCTCCCCTCTTCCTTTTATCTCCCCTTCTACCCACTAACCGGCACCTTTAATAGTTATACCTTTCTGAGTTTCCCCTCTTCTCTTTTTTAACCTTCCAACTTTAAACTCTGTCTGTCTGTCTCTGTCTGTCTGTCTGTCTGTCTCTCTCTCTCTCTCTCTCTCTCTCTCTCTCCAGTAACCATCATGAATTTAATTTCTCCCTCCCTCTCCTCTTCAGTTCGAGTACTGTAATTTAGTCAGTACTCAAGGAATTTGAGTGTAAAGTGGAAGGAATTTCAGTGTAAAGTGGAGGGACTGTAAGAAAATGTTCTGGAAAAGGTGAAGAGAGTAAGACAGGGTGGAGGTGAAGTTAGCA
Source organism: Coenobita brevimanus (assembly GCF_032717465.1). Classification (NCBI taxonomy): domain Eukaryota; kingdom Metazoa; phylum Arthropoda; class Malacostraca; order Decapoda; family Coenobitidae; genus Coenobita; species Coenobita brevimanus. The sequence goes on along the minus strand of NC_136970.1, from coordinate 25,077,749 downwards.
AGGGAGTGAAAGATAAAAATGGTAGATTACTAATGGAGAAAGGAGAAAAAGTGAGCAGATGGAGAGAACATTTTAAGGAAATGTTGAACATACTGTAGAGGATGGAAGTGATGCGAGTATATGTGGCTGGGGAATGGCTGGGAGAAGGAAGAGGGTGAGAAGACAGGAAGAAATCAGTAGGATAGAAGTTGTGAAAGCAATGAAGAAAGTTAAATTGGGGAAAGCCCCAGGAATTGATGCAGTGTGTGGTGAAATGTTGAAGCATGGGGGAGAGATAGTAGTAGAATGGATGTGGAAAATGTGCAGATTGGCCTTGGAGGAAGGTAGAGTTCTGGAGGATTGGAAGTCAGGCATAATTATTCCCTTGTACAAGGGAAAAGGGGAAAAAGAAGTGTGTGGTAATCATAGGGGCATTTGTCTTCTTAGTATAATAGGAAAACTGTGTGGTAGGATTCTAATTAACAGAATTAGGGAAATAACAGAGGAATTAATTGGAGAAGAACAGGGAGGCTTTAGGAAGGGAAGAGGTTGTGTAGATCAGATATTCATTCTTAGATCTTTAGTGAAAAAGTTTCTAGAGAAGGGAAAGAAGTTGTATGCGGCTTTCATGGATTTGGAGAAAGCATATGACAGGGTGGATAGACAAGGATTGTGGAAAGTATTAAGAATATATGGAGTAGATGGGAAGTTGTTGAATGCTGTGAAGAGTATGTATGATGGTGCTAAGGCTGCAGTGCGTGTGGATGGTGAACTGAGTGAATTTTTCTCTTTGAAGGTTGGCCTGAAACAGGAATGTGTCAGGTCTCCATGGTTGTTCAATCTGTACATGGATGGGGTAATAAAAGAGGTACAAGGTAGGGTAGTGGATGTTGGAGTTGCCTGGTGAGAGAGGGCAGTGTTTGGAAACTCCTTGTACTATTGTTTGCAGATGATACTGTGTTGTTGAGTGAAGACGAAGGGGAGCTGCAAGGCTTGGTGGATGAGTTTGGGAGAGTGTGTAAGAAACGGAATCTAAAGGTGAATGTAGGGAAGAGTAAAGTGATGGTCTTTCAGAGAGGTGAAGTCAGTGAATGTATAGCGAGGTTCGATGGTGGGGAATTGGAAAATGTGAGTACGTTTAAGTACTTGAGTAGTGTGATGAGTTAGGATGGAGGTTTGGAGGGTGAAGTGCTTGAAGGGGTACAGCAAGGAAGAAAGGTTGCTGGTTCTTGAAAGCAGTGATAAGAAACAGGGAAGTGAGCATGGAAGTGAAAAAGTTACTACATGCCAGTATTGTGATATCAACTCTAACGTATGGAAGTGAAGCTTGGACGTTGTTGGAAGGGCACAAGTCAAGAGTGAGAGCAGTGGAAATGAGTTATTTAAGAGAAACCTGTGGAGTCACATGGAGAGACAGGCTGACAAATGAAGATATAAAGGAGTGTAGTGGTGTGGATGTGGATGTGATACGAAACGTTAGGAGGAATACACTGAGGTCGTTTAGCCATGTGGAGAGGATGGAGGGTGAAAGACTGACGAAGAGAGTGTATTTGAGTAAGGTGGAGGGGGAGAGAGGGAGGGGGAGGCTGATGATGAGATGGAGGGATGGGGTGGAGAGGTATGTGAGAGAGAGGGTTGTGAGTTGTGAGCAGGGCAGTGAAATGGCGGGGGACAGGGCGACGTGGAGGCGATTTGTTTGTGGCCACCCCGAACGGGATTGAGGCGTCTGGCAATAGATAGATAGATAGACCAGCTCACAAGGTTATGGCACTGTGTAAAGTAGCTGATGGACGCAACTCGATATGTTTTATACCAACCAAGTTCAGCCACCCAATCTTAAATTATCCACACACACACACACACACACACACACGCACACTACTCCTCTTAACCTTTTATCGCAATTCCTTGCCCTCCTGTGTGTTCATCAACACTTTTCTTCTGTTGTCTTTCCATCCCCGCCTGCCACCTTTCTCTGTTTTGCATGCATAGAAGTACATAGAACCAGACACAAAAGCATGGAAACACATTATTCACCTCAAAGGGGGTCAAGGTTTAGAGTTTGCGTATTTGTGGCTGAGTCCCAGTGAAATGTCGATGACTGTGAGACACGTGACAATGACTGTCGCCATACATACACCACAGACTCGTAGGAGTAACTCCCAGGACTGATTATAACTCACATCTGACAGTTTACTCTCTCTTAAATCTCTGATGCAGCGGTGCGCAGATAATTTGTAGAGAGTCATAAATCCCTGATGCAGCTATACGCAGATAATCTGTAGTGAATCACAAATCCCAGATGTAACTAAACGCATATAATATGTAGTGAGACATAAATCCCAGCTGTACTGTAACTCTACGCAGATAATACAGTAGTAGTGAGACATTAATCCCAGTTGTAACTTTACGCAGATAATTTATAGTGAGTCATGCATAAACCAGGTAGGCATCCGTGTGGTTCTGTGTGGACGTGCAGTGATTTAATAGGTCACCAGGAGTTCCCTGGTGACGCTGGTGACACACACATATCCCCATCTTGTACAGGACACGGAGCGCCACACTGGTGTTTTGGGAATGACCAGGTGAGGGTGAGGGTAGGGTGGTGCTGTGATATCGTGAAAGTATGATCTGGCTGTAGAGATGGTGTGATATGATATACAATACCGTAGTGCCTGTAATACCGTGAATATGTGGTGTAGCTGTAGTGATGGTGTGATACGATGTACAGTACCGTAGTGCCTGTGATATCTTCAAAGTATGGTGTGCCTTTAGTGATGGTGTGATACGATGTGCAGTACCGTAGTGCCTGTGATATCTTCAAAGTATGGTGTGCCTTTAGTGATGGTGTGATACGATGTACAGTACCGTAGTGCCTGTGATATCTTCAAAGAATGGTGTGGCTGTAGTGATTGTGTGATACGATGTAAGTACCGTAGTGCCTGTGATATCTTCAAAGTATGGTGTGCCTTTAGTGATGGTGTGATACGATGTGCAGTATCGTAGTGCCTGTGATATCTTCAAAGTATGGTGTGGCTGTAGTGATGGTGTGTCATTATGTTCAATACCGTAGTTCTTATGACTGTGGTGTAGTTGTAGTGTTGGTGCTAAGTGACTGAGGAAAGTATACAGATACTGTAGTGAATATAAATAAAACAAAGATGACGATATGATGTTGAAAGTGGGGAAAAGGGGAGAATATTTCAAGGCTTGGGTACAATGCAGGGGAAGGGGGGGGGGAGGGAGCAAAAGAACAACTAAATACTGGGAAAGCTGGTTAAGAATGACATCTTTCTGGACTCTTAATGAGGAGGAAAGTTTTATCGTAATTTCTTTTCCCGTCAATGCGTCCTTCATTTTATGCTCATAAAATCCTCCTTTGAAACAGTTCAGTATTTCCAGAGCTTAACAGAGTCCGCTTGCTGCTGTGGTTTGATGTTTCTTCTTTAAAACATTGTTAGCACACACACACACACACACACACACACACACACACACACACACACACACACACACACACACACACACACACACACACACACAAAAGTAGTACAACTATATGCTCAAAGTGCCAATTAAACACAGCATATTTTCTTCTGAAACTTGGTGTGTTAAATTCAGAGGCAAACAACCTTTCCGTCTACTGGTCAAAGATGGATGGAAAAATTGGTTCTACTGAAATGATAGTGTGATATAACTTGCTATTAACACTTCCCACTTTCCTTGACAAAGATAAATATTTAGACGAAATTAATTATCGGCGAAAAACTACTTTAATTTACAATGTACGCTAGAGAACATTCGGGAAAATCTAACATTAATTATAGAGTAACAAAACCACCATAAATAATTCATTTACTGCCTGCTAAAAGTAATAAGTCAAGTCTAGAAAATAATGTACCTGCAGAAGGTGTAAAAAAAAGATTAAATTCAATGTAAGTTTTTTTTTTTTTTTTGCTTTCTCTTACTGTCACAAATCATGACAACATGTTGCAACTCTAGTACTATGTCGAAATTTATTTTAAGAAGTATGTTTCTTCCAAGTGGACCTGATTTTTCGTTTCCTCGTTTTGAAGAACTGGTGAAAAGAACATACTGTATACGAGGGGGAAATGAAAAAGAAAAAATAATGGGTGTACTTTAACATTATAAACAATAATATCTCACCAGCAAAGAATGATAAGGGATACCAAGTGTAGTAATAAAATTAACTCTTATACTTGATGTAGTGCTGCCTACTTCTTCCTTCGCCTTTATCATTCTTTTTCTGTGTCTGTCCTTCTCTCTTCCTATTTCTCCCATCTTTGCTGTCACTTCTTATTACTTTTCTTCCCTTTACAGGAGGCTTTACATTGAGTGACAAACCAAATGGTTTCATGTAAGCCAAGAAACCATTTACAACGCTGGGTGGTAACCATATAACCAAACCATACGTGCTCCCTACGTGTCAACAAGTGGGTTGGTGAAGGGTTAGTGCCCCTCCCCGTAAAACAACTAACTCAAAGTCAAATGGCCACCCTTTACGGGATTATGGCGTCTGGCAATAGATAGATAGATAGACAAATAGTGTGTCAAAGTATAACTGTGAGTGTGTACTGCCATAACAACACAACCACATTATAGTCCATAACCAAACTCTTATACTACTTATAATGTCTTCCACTTATCCCTGCAGCTAAAACAGGCGGGGAAATTTAGATAGAATAGCATGTGGCACAGAAAATTTTACATGAAAAATTGGATTTAAAACCCATTCAAAACTGCCATAATCAACATGAACAACAGCAATATGTACTAAATTTAATGGTGACTGAATGTCTGTATTGATGCCTGGTGGTCTAGTGGTGTAAGGGCACCAGTCGAGTTGATGGTCAATGATACGAGTCATTAAGAGGCGGCTGGAGGCTTTTCAATCATTAATGCCACCAAGGGTGTAGACCAGTATTATGGACTACTTAAGGCTCTATTTGGGTCCCTACACCTTGAAGGGGATAATGTCATAACAGGTTCTTCTTTACTCCACCATCAAGATGTGGCCACCATGATCGAAAAGAGAGGGAAGAAAAAAAAAACATTAATGACACAGCTTCGTTCTATCCAGGTTTCTTTGCTGACCTGGACGTTTGGAAACAAAGGCTTTACCAATAGTTTCATGCGCCTATTCATGAGGCACTCAATCTACCAGCTACCATACTGATGAGAAACTAGCTTTACATCGTACTTTCAGACCATTTTTTTCCAACTCTAACTCAGAATCTTATCCCCATCCTCTACTCCCAGTTGTGTCATCTACATAACCACCTGTCTCGTGGGAGTGTAAATTTATTTATTTTTTTAATGTTTGGTAATAAGAACAGGCAAGTGCCGTTAGTGTCATAACAGTAATTCTCTCCTGCAGTCAGCAGCAGTTAACAGAGTCACTCAGACATTAAGACTGCTTGTTTGGTGGTGAAGGGTAGGAGGAAGGGTAAAGGGAGAAAGGGAAGTGTGCTGGTGACTCCTTTCTATCCTCCCCTCACTCTGCCCTTTTCCTCCCCCTCAGTCTCTCCCTTTCCCTCCAGTCCGTGGTCTGTCCAGTCCACTCTTTTCAGGCACAAAAGGGTGGACTTGGCGGCATGAATGCTTGTGATGACCCTGAATGGTGGTAGGTGGTAAGGCAGGCAGGGGGAGTATACCTTGTGAAAATGGACACTGTATACTGGCAATGTTGACGGTTTAAATATGGGAGTATACCCTGTGAAGATGGACACTATACTGGCATTATCGGCGGTGTAAATAAGGGAGTATACCCTGTGAAGATGGACACTTTCTACTGGCACTACTGGTGGTGTAAATATAGGAGTATACCCTGTGAAGATGGACGCTGATGGTAGTGTAAATATAGGAATATGCCCTGTGAAGATAAACACTATACTGGCACTTCTGATCTTGTAAATGATGGAAGTTTTCTTCTAGAACCAGAAAAAAAAGAAAAAAGAAAATGTTCCCCCGAGTTAGACCTTATTAGATCATAATAGCCCTGCTAGATGACAGGAGGGCGCTTCCCCTCCCGGTATTGCAGTTACCGGGCGTGGCTCTAAAGGGGCTATCACATGGGAGACTCGTGGACGTCCAAACTGGCCGTGGACGTCCAAACTTGCCCCCGAGGGAGGGTCATGGACGTCCACGGGAGGAAGGCCGCCTGACCCATTCGTGGACGTCCACGGTGACCGTGGACGACCATGACTTGGTGGTCTCCTCCTTCTCTATGGAGTTTACACGTAGTGTGTGTCCTCTGCTATCTTGAACTCGTAGTCAGTTGAGGTGATATATTATTATTAATTAAAAACCGTCAGTAAACTTTGTACTTTTAATATTTCTGTTTGTCATAGAAACTTTTCATATATACCAAAATGTGGTAAATATGATGGAATGTGGATTGATTGTTTCCAAGAGAGGCCCGCACACGTTCGAAAGGCATACTCGGGCAGAAAGCACTACTGTGCAGATTTCTATACTGGCTGCTTTCTTCACTCCGTGGGAGCCATTCTCTCATCCACTGTGCCCTCCTTTGTCTTCTTGCAGAGGCTTCTTCCTCATCCTGCAGGGTTAGGACTGCAGCACCCATTGCAAAAGTCACAATCTGGTTCACGTCCATTGTTGTTGTTGATAAACACGTCATCTGCTAGGGAGTTGGAAGTGACCTCCCAGTCGCGTGGGGTGAACTCGATAAAGAAGAAGAAGGTGGCCGTCGACGTCCACCGTGTGATAGGGTATGGACGTCTAAGCTCAGTTTGGACGTCCGTTTTGTGCTGCGCAAATTGTTCACGGGTCCCCGTGTGATACCCGCTTAACTAACGACCCCCTCTGTCCCGAGTCCGACAAAGTGCGCGCGCGGGCGCGCGCAAACACACACACACACACACACACACACACACACACACACACACACACACACACACACACACACACACACACACACAAAATAGTAAAATTACCTAGGTGAGGCAGGTGAGCTTCCATCACAAGTAATGACGACTTGAGCGACACAAACGCGTCTAATGAGCTCATTTGGGTCAACTACACTTCACCTGCACCACAACAGGTAACACTTTATGGTGACCACCTGCATCATGTCTCATATCTGACTCTATTAATATACTCTGACACGTACTCTGACATTCTGCTGTGGCATTTTAACACTGCCGTGGTACTACTAACATTATTCTAAAACTCTGCTTGTACACTTGTGAAACTGCTGACATTGCCCGGACTTTGTTCTAACTCTGACACTGCTGTGACACTGATCTGACACTCTACGACACATCTGTATCACAATTCTAACGCTGTTCCGACATTATTCTGACATAATGATACAGCACTGTTCTCTCACTGCTGTAACACTTGTGACATACTGCTGTAACTCTTTTATGACATACTGCTGCAGCACAGCTCTGTCAATGTCTTAAGACTGATATAACACAAAACTGACTTGACACTCTCCTGCGTCATTGCTCTAACACTGGCCTAATAACAGCCTGACACACTGCTGTAACACTGCTTTAACACAAATGAGGACAAACTGCTGCAACACAGCTGAAGACAAACTGTTGTAATACAACTGAAGACAAACTGCTGCAACACAGCTCAAGACAAAGTGTAGTAACACAGCTGACGACAAACTGTTGTAACAAAGCTGAAGACAAACTGCTGTAACACTGCTCTGACACACTGCTAAAGCACTTCTCTGACAGCCCTGTAGCACTTCGCTGACAAGGCTGTATCGCTGCTATAACACTGCTGAAGATAAACTACTGTAACACAGGTCTGACACTGTCAAGTCACCCCCACATCAAACTCTCCTCCAACAATCTTATTACTTTCCACGATGACGTAGTGTACGTACATACATCTCAAGCCATCAATTCTCCAGCGTGCATGCTATCCAAACATGAGGCAGGTCAAAATAACCTGCCACAATTTCATCAGTGTCGTGTGAATGGTGGTGCTGGACACACTAACCGCTTTTTACTGGTCATTCAAGGAGGTTAAGAAGTCTAGCTGAGGTGAAGGCAAGTAGTTAAAGTCACCTAATCTAACCTGACCTGATCCTCTGTCACTGCAGTTATGGCTACCATCAAACGCCAAAACTAACATTGCAACTGCACTGCTTACATCTGGCTGTTTACATGAATGACGAGTGAGGGAGTGAAGGAGAACGAGGGTGGAAATAAGGGGTGGGGAAGCAAGTGGTGGGATGGCAGGACGACAAAGAGACATGGGAGAGAGAGGTAGGATTCACGGGAAAACAGGGAGGATATCAGAGAGAGAGAGGGGAAAAAAAAGAAGACAGAGCTCGAGGAAGGGAAGGAAGGGTTAGGGGTTAAGGGTGCAGGAGAGGGAGGGGGGGAATATTTAGGGTGATGGATGGAGGGGGAGAGATAAAGAATTAAAAGGGTTGAGAAAGAAAGGGAAAGGGTAAGAGGGTGTGAGGTTTAAGAAGAGGGGAAATAAGAAGAGGAGGAATAAAAAGAAGATGGATCGATGGGGAAGGAGGAGGAATGGAAAGTAGGTGTTAAAAAAAGACGGGGAGGGGAATAAGAGATTGAGAAACAAAAGGGAATATAAAACGAAAGGGAGGGAAGCTTGAAACTAGGAAAAGAGAAGGAAGAGAAAAAGTTATCTGAAGATCAGGTGGAAAGTATAAGTGGTGTGGATGAGAGAGGATAAAGGGAATGGGAGTATTAAAAGAAAAGGATGAAGATCTGTATAAGTGGTGGGCTTGAAGGAGAGAAGGGAAAGGAAGTATTTTAGGATAAGGAGGAAGGTACACGAGGGTGGAGAGAGGAGTCGAAGGGGAAGAAATATTAAAAGATAAGGAGGAAGGTATATGTGGTGGAGGATAGGGAGGGAAGGGAAAGGAAATATTAAGATATATGATATACTCTGTCATTAAAATGAAGCAAAGTAGTCAAGTATAAAAACAACTGACGGATACGTACAACATATATTTGTTAAAAGAACTCTCTCTCTCTCTCTCTCTCTCTCTCTCTTAGCAGCTACAGTGTGACAACCACCAAATCAAATACAATACTTAAGTGACTGGCAGGTTTGAGAAAAGTAACAGCTGTAGTTCTTGTTGCTTGCAGAAGTAGATATATTTGAGGCCCCACTGCTATCACCATGCCTGTAATGACAGTACCTAATATATTACTACTCGTACTACTATTATGCTACTATCACTACTTCTACTACTACTACTACTACTAATAATAATAATAATACCGGTACACCTACTACCATTTCTCCCACTACTACCACTACTACCACTACTCTTTCATCTTAGCCCAATTCCTGAGGTCATCAACGAGGTGGGAAGGATATGGGAATAAAGGGATGTGGAGAAAATCAACATCCACAGCGAAAAGAGGCATTTATCATATTGCAATACCAGTAGTAGTGGTAGGTGTTGTAGCAGTAGTAGTATGCACAGGTAGTCGTAACAGTACTAATTGGAAAAGCAATATGTAGTAGTGGCAGCAGTAGTGATGGCACTAGAAGCAAGTAGGATTGGTAGTAGGTAGTAGTAGCAGTACTAGCATGTAGTAATAGTAGTGGCAGTAGTAGTTGGGAGTACTAGCAGTACTTGCAGTAGTAGGGAGAACAATCAATAGTAGTAGGGAATAACAGCAGTAATAGGTAGTAGAAACAGTAGGAGTAGGTGCCAGCAGTAGTAAGCAGCAGTTGATGGCCGTAGAAGTAGGTGTACCAATAGTAGGTATTAGTAGTATTAGTAGGTAGTAGGTATTAGCACCCGCAGCAGTAGTTAGTGGTACAGTCACTCATAAAAGAAGTGGTACCTCACCAGCCAGTCCCTCGGTGCAGTCTTGCTGCTGCAGGTGATTCTGGTGATGATCTGAGCTTTTCTGTATGAGTGAACCCCAGGTTCTGTTATGTTTATAATTCATGGTCGACTAATGTAGCATTCGAGAATGTGAAAGTACCCATCATGATATTGCTTTGATTATTAATATCATGAAAACATCATACTGGAGGCAATGAAGATTTACTCTGTACAAAGATAACTTCTCCCTCTATCTCTTCTAGTCTCCTCTCCCTCTGTCTTTTCTAGTCTCCCTCTCCCTCTTTCTCTTCTAGTCTCCCTCTCCCTCTTTCTCTTCTAGTCTCCCTCTCCCTCTGTCTTTTCTAATCTCCCTCTCCCTCTGTCTTTTCTAGTCTCCCTCTCCCTCTTTCTCTTCTAGTCTCCCTCTCCCTCTTTCTCTTCTACAGTAGTCTCCCCCTCCCTCTTGCTCTTCTAGTTTCCGTCTCCCTCCCTTCTCTGTCACACTTTCCCATACCTCATGATAAAAGTGTCCTCGTTTCACTCAGTTGTTCATTTACCCGGGAACATTTTGCCACAAAACGTTATTTCGGTCAGCGTTTCTGTCGGCACGGATACTTAAGTAACAGCATTCTCTTGCATCTTAGACACAGCGTTCGGATGGTGTTTTCTTTTTTATGACGGTAATTTGTGTTGCTTATGTTGCTTAGGCCTCTCTCTCTCTCTCTCTCTCTCTCTCTCTCTCTCTCTCTCTCTCTCTGTGTGTGTGTGTGTGTGTGTGTGTGTGTGTGTGTGTGTGTGTGTGTGTGTGTGTAAAACTCCCCACAAAAACTAGTAGTAAAGGAAATTAATGGAAAGTCGTTAACGTGATTCAATAAACCGATAGCACCAAGGGAACTATGCGGAAAAGCCGAGGCGCACGGTAAAGTTAACTTCACTTTGGATATAATAGAGCTAAAACTGGCGTGGGATGTATGGAAGGGAGGATGAGGGTTCAGATAATGTGTATGTTGAGGTTCAGACAAATGGTGTGTGTGCTGAAATACAGTGGGGTGTGGGGCGTCATATATATATAGCGGTGTGGTTGCTTAGATACAGTGGGGTGTGGGGATACAGATATAGTGGTGTGGGTGCTCTGATACAGTGGGGTGTGGGGGGTTCATATATAGTGGTGTGGTTGCTTAGATACAGTGGGGTGTGGGGGTTCATATATAGTGGTGTGGTTGCTTAGATACAGTGGGGTGTGGGGGTTCATATATAGTGGTGTGGGTGCTCTGATACAGTGGGGTGTGGGGGGTTCATATATAGTGGTGTGGGTGCTCTGATACAGTGGGGTGTGGGGGTTCATATATAGTGGTGTGGGTGCTCTGATACAGTGGGGTGTGGGGGTTCATATATAGTGGTGTGGGTGCTCTGATACAGTGGGGTGTGGGGATACAGATATAGTGGTGTGGGTGCTCTGATACAGTGGGGTGTGGGGGTTCATATATAGTGGTGCGGTTGCTTAGATACAGTGAGGTGTGGTGGTACAGATATAGTGGTGTGGGTGCTCAGATACAGTGGCGTGTGGGGTTACAGATATAGTGGCGTGGGTGCTTAGATACAGTAGGGTGTGGGGGTACAGGTATAGTGGTGTGGGTGCTCAGATACAGTGGGGTGTGGTGGTTCAGATATAGTGGTGTTGTTGCTTAGATACAGTGGGCTGTGGTGGTACAGATATAGTGGTGTGGGTGTTCAGATACAGTGGGGTATGGGGCTTGATATGTAGCGGTGTGGTTCTTAGATACAGTGGGGTGTGGGAGTTCAGATATAGTGCTGTGATTGCTTAGATTCAGTGGGGTGTGGGGGTACAGATATAGTGGTGTGGTTGCTCAGATACAGTGGGGTCTGGAGGTTCAGATATAGTGGTGTGGTTGCTTAGATACAGTAGGGTGTGGTGGTACAGATATAGTGGTGTGGGTGCTCAGATACAGTAGGGTGTGGGGGTTCATATATAGTGGTGTGGGTGCTCAGATACTGTGGGGTGTGGTGGTACAGATATAGTGGTGTGGGTGCTCAGATACAGTGGGGTGTGGGGGTTCATATATAGTGGTGTGGGTGCTCAGATACTGTGGGGTGTGGTGGTACAGATATAGTGGTGTGGGTGCTCAGATACAGTGGGGTGTGGGGGTTCATATATAGTGGTGTGGGTGCTCAGATACTGTGGGGTGTGGGGATACAGATATAGTGGTGTGGGTGCTCTGATACAGTGGGGTGTGGGGGTTCATATATAGTGGTGTGGGTGCTCAGATACTGTGGGGTGTGGTGGTACAGATATAGTGGTGTGGGTGCTCAGATACAGTGGGGTGTGGGGGTTCAGAGATAGTGGTGTGTGGGAGTTCAGATATAATGGGGTCTGTGGGGGTTCAGATATAGCAGTTTGTGTGTGGAAGGGCTAAGGTGAGGACTTGAAATATATATGACCTTGGTAAACCACAGCAATCGCCTCATTACTCCATAACGACCGTGCCACATTGTGAATTGTATATACCACGTTTATCACAGTGCACTGGGAACATGAATCTGCCAGCTTAGTTACAGACTTCACCAGAAATAGTATAAAAGAAAATTATATAAAAGAAGAAAATTCATATATAAACATCAAGAATGCAAGCAAGGATATTATTTGAAACATAGGCAATGCTACGCTGTTGCAACTCTCCATCTGACCAAGCATACCCCTAACCTTCCTGAACGCCTAACCAAGCGCATGATGGAGCTCACTCCCCCCCCCCCGCTCTGTAACAATGACACAGCAGGTCGCACTGAAATCGCTGAGAATAATTATATATATTTTTACTTTTTCATTATTTTCAAAAAAAGCTACTTAAGACACAGCATTCTACCTAACAAAAGGCACCAGTTCGTTATAAGACACATAACTATGTGAAATTTCATGACACTATATCGAACACTTTCTGAGTTTTGGCTTCAGATTCCTTGCACAGGTCGCATTGAAATTTCTGAGAAAAATATTTTCTTTATTAAAAAAAAAAAATACTTGCGACACAGCTTTGTTCCTATCAAGAGACACTAGTTCATTATAAGACACATAACTATGCGAAAGTTCATTACTATATTTAATACTTTCTGAGATTTGTTCCGGAAACGAAACATCAATGCGCACCTGCCCAACTCCGCGGGCGGACTTTAGTTATAACAATACCCTCCTCTGACTTTGTCAGGTGAAGGGTAAGAATTAACAGTTTAAGAAAAGAGAAGCCTAGAAAGGCGGGAAGGCATGCTGGTTGAAAGGGAAGTATTGGAAGGGAGGAAACCATAGCGGCAGGGAGGGAGATATGGGAAAGGAGCGATTCATGGAGCCAGGGAGAGAGGTACGAGAAGGGAGGAAACCATAGTGGAGGGAACGGAGGTACGGGAAGGGACGGATTCATGTTGGTAGGGAGGGAGGTATGGGAAGGGAGGAAAGCTTGGGGAAAGGGAGGGAGGTATGGAAAGGGTGGAAAGCATGGGGGCAGGGAGGATGGTATGAGAAGGGAGGAAACCATGGGGAAAGGGAGGGAGGTATGGGAAGGGTGGAAAGCATGGGGGCAGGGAGGGAGGTATGGGAAGGGAGAGAAGCATTCGGGCAGGGAGGAAGGTATGGCAAAGGAGAGAAACATGGGGGCAGGGAGGGAGGCATGGAGACCATGGGGGCAGTGGGGAAGGTATGCGAAAGAAGGGAAGCTTAGGAGAAGTATGGGAAGGGAGGAAAGCATGGAGGAAGGGAGGGAAATATGGAAATGGAGTGAGGGATGCATGGGGGAAGGGAGAGATGTATGGAAAGAAAGGAAAGCATGATGGAAGGGAGGGAGGTATGGGAAGGGAGGAAAGTATTTGGGCAGAGAGGGAGGTACGGAAAGGAAGGAAAGTATGATGGAAGAGAGGGAGGTATGGGAAGGGGGGAATGCATGGGGGCAGGGAGGGAGGTATGGGAAGGGAGAGGAGCATTCGGGCAAGGAGGAAGGTATGGGAAAGGAGAGAAACATGGGGGCAGGGAGGGAGGCATCGGACGGGAGGAGAGCATGGGGGCAGTGGGGGAGGTATGGAGGGAAGGGAAGCTTAGGGGTAGGGAGAGAAGTATGGGAAGGGAGGAAAGCATGGAGGAAGGGAGGGAAATATGGAAATGGAGTGAGGGATGCATGGGGGAAGGGAGGGATGTATGGAAAGAAAGGAAAGCATGATGGAAGGGAGGGAGGTATGGGAAGGGAGGAAAGAATTTGGGCAGAGAGGGAGGTATGGAAAGGAAGGAAAACATGATGGAAGGGAGGGAGGTATGGGAAGAGAGGAAAGTATTTGGGCAGAGAGGGAGGTATGGAAAGAAAGGAAAGCATGATGGAAGGGAGGGAGGTATGGGAAGGGAGGAAAGCATGGTGGTTTGGAGGAAGATATGGTTGAGAGGGGAAGCATGGTGACAAGAAGGAAGTATGGTTGGGAAGGGAAGCATGGTGATAGGGAGGGAGGTACGGTTAGGAAGAGAAGCATGGCGACAGGGAGAAAGGTATGGTTGGGAATGGAAGCATGGTGACAGGGAAGGAGGTATGGTTGGGAATGGAAGCATGGTGACAGGGAGGGAGGTATGGTAGGGAATGGAAGCATGGTGACAGGGAGGGAGGTATGGTAGGGAATGGAAGCATGGTGACAGGGAGGGAGGTATGGTTGGGAATGGAAGCATGGTGACAGGGAGGGAGGTATGGTTAGGAAGGGAAGCATGGCGACAGGGAGGGAGGTATGGTTAGGAAGGGAAGCAAATAGCAGAAGAAAGGGAGGAGCTTGGTATAAGGAAATGTATAAAGATGCTTCGTGTCAAGGAAGGAGGCTGGGTGTAAGAGCCAGCTGATGGGGATGGTGAACATTTATTGACTCTTTAAAATTTATTGACTCTTTCACTGATGAACACCACTGGCAGGCAGGCAGACAGTAAACCAGCAGAGTAGGAATGCAGAGGGGCAGGGTAGTAGGCAGGCAGTAATCAAGAAGGAAAAGTACTCCGATAAGGCAGAGTACGCAGGCAGGTTGTAAACGATAAGAGGAGGTACTCTGGTAGGGCAGAGTAGGCAGGCAGGTTGTAAACAAGAAAGGGGGGTAGGCAGATTGGCAATGGACGCAGACAGACAGTAAATGAGCAGGGGAGATAGGCAAATAGACAGGGTGGGCAGGCAGGCAAAAAACTAGTAAGGAGTTAGGAAGATAGGCAGGTTAGATAGGTAGGCAGTAAACGAGCAGGGAAGGCCGGCAGATAGGCAGAGTAAGCAGATACGTAGGTAAGTGGACAGGGGAGGTAGATTGGAGGAGTATACAGTAGATGCAGGTGGCAATTGAGGCATGTACTTTGTGACAAAACCTGTATATATTCATTAACCCGCCCCATCCCGACGTTTTCTGGGCAGTGGTACGCCCCAGTCCCGACATTTTTGGACCTTTTTTTTTTTTTGGCTCAAACATCCGCTTTTGGTGAGAAACATCGAAAATTCATAGAGAAATCGCTCACCTGAGATTTAAAATACTCGATCCAGGTAGGAGTACCTCCTTACCTTACAGGATTTTCTATCAGGCTGGCTGCAAAGAAAACGAGTTCTATGGGAGGATAACTATTCTACACCACTCATAAACGAAATCTATTTATTTATTTGGTACGAATTTGTATGGAGTACGAGAGTATATTGGTTTTCAAACGGTAATATAGGCATTATAAGCATTGTTTCACTCACTAACTCATCACCATTCCTGACCTTTTTTTGCCACATTACCTGATCATCATTTCTAACTGTTTCTTCCTCTAATGCTATGTAAAGTTTGTCCACCACATTGTCAATGATTGGGGAATCACTCTGGCCCTGAATTTCGTACCGTGGCATGACATGGCTTTACAGGCCAGATCATTGATAACAGGTGAATTGCTGAGAAAAGGTCATGCAGGGGGGGGGGAAGAGGTCATGCTGGGTAAGGCATTGTCCCTGCCTGGCATCTTGTAGAGGAAGGTGTCCCGTGTATACGTGCCAAAAATCACTCGCGAAAATTTAAAATTGTGCAAATTAGGGACCTTGCAATGTTGCCGCGTGAATTCACGTCTCCAGGACGGGGCGGGTTAATAACAGAGTGTATCAATGTACCTGTGTGTGTGTGTGTGTGTGTGTGTGTGTGTGTGTGTGTGTGTGTGTGTGTGTGTGTGTGTGGACTGTTTTTTTTTAATAACAGAACTGAGGAAGGAAAAACAAATGAATAAAAAAAAAATCCATACACCAGATTACTGGTGTCCTCTGTTCATAAAATATCTGTAATAGTTAGACTTGAACAACTGTAGGTTGAAGTTTGGAGGGAAACAACTCTGGGGAAGCGAGTTCCAGAGAGATGCAGTTCGGGGAATGAAAGAATTCTGATAGGCAGAAGTTCTGCAATATGGCTGAGTGACATTCCAGTCCTGAGCGCTGCCAGATGCCCGTGTAGCACTAGGGAAGGCATGGAGAGGTGGCACCATGGATGCAACTTCGTCTGGCCATTTTGCTATAAAAAATATCTGTAAAATAATGCAAGGGAGGCAACATTCCTTCTTACTTGCAGGGGAGGTAGTTTGTAATGGCAGGGTTGTTAATAATTCTAACAGCTTTGTTCTGAATTTTGTCTAGTTGTGTTAATGCAACCTCTCCACATCCATTTCATAAGGGTGAGCAATATTCAAGCTGAGAGTGCCCATGACTCTTATAAACTATACAGTAGCTAACTGCTCATCAGCAAAGAAGTTATGGACTCTGTACAATAATCCAAATTTCTTTGAGGCGGTTTTAGCATGTGATCTAACAAGAGAGGTCCAGCTGAGGGCATTGTTAAGTGAGACGCCAAGAATTTCAATACTTTTGGAGATGGGAATATTAGTAGCACTGAAGGTAATGTACGAATCTGGCAATATCTGTCTATTAGTAAACTGTATATATTTAGTTTTACTAACATTAAAAGAGACTAGGTTGATTTGTTCCCATTCACTGATCGTAGATAGGTCTTGATTTATGGAGATGGCTATAGAGAGTTGAGAGGTAGAGATATTAGATTTGTAAATGGGTGTCTGAGTGTGAATGAACTATGTAATGTTGAGTCATCTGTGTATGAATGAATGACATTGTGGGTGACAGATAAGAGATCATTAACATGAACCAGGAATAGGGTTGGCGCCAGAACTGACCCCTGCGGCACGCCGGCGTTAATTGAATGGAAATTGGAATATACATCATCTACTTTTACTGTTATTTTCCTGTCACTATAATATGAAGAAATCAAAGGAACAAAAGACGTTAGTCCATAGCAAGGGAGTGTGAACAGCAGGGAACGGTGCCATACTCTGTCAAAAGCTTTAGAAATGCCAAGAGCTACTGCATGAGTTTCTCCATGTAGATCAGTTGATTGATGGATGGTATGAGTTAGGAGATAGGAGATTGAGTATGTCAATGATGGATCTTTCGTGGCGAAAACTATATTGTCTATCATTAATTAAGTTGTTGGATTCAAGATGTTTAACAATGTGCTTATTAATTAAAGTTTCAAATACCTTACCAAGAGAAGATGTGACAGCTATTGGTCTGTAATCAGAGGGGTCAGAGGAACTTCCTTTCTTCGGGATTGGGTGGATATTGGCTTTTTCCTTGAATTTGGGAATAAAGAAGTATGTATGCATAGTCTGAATAATTTAGCTAGAACAGAGGCCAGTTCAAGGGAACACTTTTTCAAACCAATTGGCGGAATTCCATCTGGGCCTGGAGCTATGTTGGAAGGTAAATTGTCTAGGATGGATTTTACGTATCTTGTCTGTATTTTAAGTGGGGAATTTCGGGAGAGTCAAGTTCTAGTACTGGGACATTCTGGCTGGTATCGTCTATGGTAGAGTTTCTTGCAAATGTATTGGCAAAAATATCTGCTTTCCCACACGGATCATTTGTAATGTTGCCATCTGAAGATTTTAGTGGGAGAATGGAAGATGATTTGTTAAAGTTATTATAAAGAATTAAGAGTTGACCAGAATATTCTATTGTCATTAGGGTTGTTAAGTAGTTTTGATGCTTGCTTTTGAAGAAAGTTTGATTTTGCTAGATATAATACAGCTTTTGCATGATTTCTAGCAATTTTAAATCGAGATATGATTCAGAAGTTTTTTATTTTAAGTAAGAGTTATATGTTAATGACTTTTGGACTGTTGCTCTGGCACAGTTGCCATCAAACCATTTTGGAGAGTTCGATCTTTTAGTGAACTGTTGACTTGGTATGAATAAATTCATACCAGCTAGAATTAAGTCGCAAATGTGGGACTGGGTGGAATTGGGGTCACTAGAGAAGAAAGACTGCCATGGAATGTCAGCAAGAAAATTTCTAAATCCATCTCAGTTTGCCCTATCAAAGTGCCATCAGGTCACCCTGACAGGTTCAGAACGGGCAGGTGTGGGGGGGTTAACTAATGGGGCTTTGATGAGATTGTGGTCAGAGGATCCAAGTGGTAACAGTACCTCTATCCTGTATTGATCTGGATTATTTGTCAAGAATAAATCCAAGAGATGGGCATTATGGTCAGGATCATCAAGTATTCTGGTTGGTTGTTTTACCAGCGGGTGAGATTAAACGATTCCGCAAACAGCTCGCACTCTAGACCAGCATCGTCAGTCCTGGCAGAATGCAATAACCATTCAACACTATGTATGTTAAAATCACCCAAAATGGTTATTTCGGTGCTAAGGGCAAGGTTAAGGTTACTCAGTTGTGTGGATATGGAATCAAATATACTAGGTTCTGAAGAAGCATTGCGGGAGCGATAAACTACACAAATATATTTGGTAATATTTTGACATTTTAGTTTTTATAATGAGTAATCAAAACTGGATGAAGTGAAGTTTAAAATAGTGTCAACTGCATATTGGGATTTGATATAACAACAGGCGCCGCCCTTGTTACGGAAGTTTGTAAGGAGATGGTAACCGGGAAAACAAAATGGGGATATATCAGTAGAGGGTGAGATTTGTGGTTCTGTGAGGAAAGGACCAAAGGGGGTATGGACTGAAGGAAAAAATGAACTGAGTTTATATTTGTACTAAGGCCGCGGATGTTGATGAAGAATAAGGCCTCACTTTCACTTCTCCACTGACGAGCAACGTTGGAAATTGCAACAGTCGCTGCCGGCACAGTCGCTTGATGGCGACCGGGAGGACCCTGTGCCGCCAGCCCTACCCTGCCGGTGGTGGCAATCCGAGGTACCACCTCATTTGATAGTAACATTGCAGCGGCCATTACTAAAGACAGTGAATAGAAGGTGTGATATGTTATATGCATGTAGTGTGGTGTAGACAGTTGGAGGTAGAGGTATTATGAGAGCATGATGGCCTACTCTCTGTGTAAATGAATGCACTGAAAATGTTCAGCAAAGGGAAATGGTCAGGATCAAGTCCTGAGGGCTGGTGAAACGGGAGCTACAGCTCTCCCTATCACCAGCTTGCCATCCACCTCGGGAGTACTGCCCTGTTCGACTGGTGCTACAGTCTACTGTAGTCATGCAAAATAGACAGTGAGCGTGTCAGTGTGTGGGGTGACATAGTCATAAACATAGCCAGTGAATGTGTCAGTGTGTGAGGTGACAGTCATATAACATAGCCAGTGAGCATGTCATTGAATAGGGTGACATAATCAAATAACACAGCCAGTGAGCGAGTCAGTGTGAGGGGTGACACCATCCACCTTTGCCGCCTACGTTTGACAGTGATGGAGGAGCCAGAGTTACGGGACAAGTTTTACAATAATGCAAAGTATCGGGAGATATTGTGCAACTTGTGTGAGACGGTGGAAGGTGAGAAAGGGGTTTGGGATGATAGATCCTAACGCGTAAGTGATGATGATGATGATGATGAAAGGTACAGAGTAAAGAGAGAGGGAGAGAGAGAGAGAGAGAGAGAGAGAGAGAGAGAGAGAGAGAGAGAGAGAGAGAGAGAGAGGTGAATAGTGATGGTCAGAGATCGTGGAATTCAGGCTGAGATTATGATGATGGTTACTGTGATTAGCAAAAGAGCGATAAGAGACAGAAGAAACAGGAAAGGTGGTACAGGAGAAATGTAGGTTGATATTACAATGAGAGAAATGTAGGTGGGATGATGGGAAATGCACAAGAAGGAGAAAGTAGATCGGAGGGAAAGATAATCTGGCAAAAAAAAAAAAAAATTCTGCAAACAGAGATATTAAGTTAAAAAGAGGCACGAGAAGAGGCTAAGAATGACGGTTGTTAATAGTGAGGAGACAATTAACAGCTGGAGAATTTTGTAGAAGTAATATGTAAAATATATCGGAGAACATAACGCCAACGTACTTTGAAGTGTGCAAGTATATAATCAATGCATATAATGTAATTAATTGGTATTAACACACACACACACACACACACACACACACACACACACACACACACACACACACACCACTAAACTAATGCTGAGCTTTCAAACACAGTCATTTATCATTAGGTCAACTATATTGGCAAAACCAGCGTAGTCAAATGGATAACACATTATTGACATTTGTGATACACGGTGGCTCATCTCTCATCACCACTACCTGTCCCTACCAATGTGATAGCCAGCCAGGAGCAATCAGCACTCTCTCTTTCATATCCTGCTGGTTTCTCTCGTTTCTAGCAGCACCTCACCTCTCCTCCCCCATCCCTCTCCCTCCCTTTCGCTCTCTCCCATCCCTTTCCCTTCACTCCCCCTTCTCCCCTTCCCTTCTCACATTCCACCGGTAAACTGTGGAGGGAAGTTCTGGGAGATATTCTTGTAAAGTTTTCCTCTCCCCCTTTTTTGCTGTCCTACGTTATCATTCTCATCCTGTCTAATCGCAGGTGCACTGCCATGAACACCAAGGGTCTCCGCCTCTGTTTCTGTCTGTGTCTCTCTCTGTCTCTCTGTCTGTCTGTCTGTCTGTCTGTCTCTCTCCCTCTCTCTCTCTCTCTCTCTCTCTCTCTCTCTCACACACACACACACACACACACACACACACACACACACACACACACACACACACACACACACACACACATAAACACCAATCTATACCCACAAAAGGCAACCTGAACAGTCACAATGGAGGGTGAGCTGAGTGCCAGGTCCCTCTGACTCCTCACCACGAAACGCCACGGCACCTGAGTTATAACCATCAGATGGCCTGTTCCTTTCTTAAAGCAGGAATATGGTGACAAATGTATGATTATGGTCTGAAACTCGATCATGTGGGTCAGTTGTAAGTTACAATCTAAATACGAGACTGAGAATGACAGTGTCAACATTAAACTTAGGTGGTGAATGATAACATCTGGAAGGTAAATGCTCGTCTTTAGCACACTGTGATATTTATTATTATTATTATTTATAGTCTTGTGGGATTTTAAACGTTTGCTCTTTTTAACTGAGCATGAGAATGATCTAAATAGAGTCCACAAAAATCCATAATACCCAGGACTTGTAAATTCTGAAGTAACCATTAGAAGAATGTTGCCAAATTAGTAGTTTTCTTTGTAACAAGCTACGATGGTCATGGTGGTGGGTGAGGAGATAAACATGTTGGGGATATTGAGTGTCGTTGGTTGTTGTGGCACAGAATTGGTGACACCTGTATGCCAAAAAATATCAACCGCCAGAAATAGTTGACCCACATGATGTTGGAGAGAGAGAGAGAGAGAGAGAGAGAGAGAGAGAGAGAGAGAGAGAGAGAGAGAGAGAGAGAGAGAGAGAGAGAGAGATGCACAAGATAATAATGTGAGAGAAGAAAAGAGATGAATAGAGAGAGAAGAAAGAGAGAAAGGAGAAAGTGAGTGTCTCGAGTTTGTGAAATTGTAAAATTATGGGAACTCGCAGTATTTTATTAGTGTGCAAGCCTATGAACGTTAGTGGGAATCCCAGAAAACCCAGAGAAGTTAGCTCAGCTAACCGTCCACGTTTACACTCCGACTGGAACAGATTTTCAAAATATTTATCACTGTTTCACAAGTGATTGTCCTCATGCACGACCTTAATGTATCACTGAGTGATATTAAGACTATACCGTTCGCACACCCCTCTAACTGTCGGGGCAGGAAGCCATTTCCATTTCTCACGGATGAAATGAAACCTCCTGGCATGAGAAACAGTTAGATGGAGAGGGATAGCTCCGAGGGACAGACTAGTTTTTGTAATAACAGAACAGAGGAAGGAAAAACAAATGAATTAAAAAAAAATAATAATAATCCATACACCAGATTACTGACATCCTCCATTCATAAAATATCTGTAACAGTTAGACTTTAACAGCTGTAGATTGAGGTTTGGAGGGAAACAACTCCGGGGAAGCATGATCCAGAGAGATGCAGTTCGGAGAATAAAAGAATTCTGATAGGCAGAAGTTCTGCAATATGGCTGTGTGACATTCCAGTCATGAGCGCATTCAGATGCCCTTGTATCACGAGGGAAGGCATGGAGAGGTGGCATAACGGACGCAACTTCGTCTGAGCATTTGCCATAAAAATATATGTAAAATAATGCAAGGGAGGCAACATTCCTTCTTACGCTACAAGTATGAAGGTAGATTATTTATAATAACAGGGTTATTATTATTCCAACAGCTTTGTTCTGAATTTTGTCTAGTTATAGTGCAACCTTCCTACATCCATTCCACAAGGGTGAGCAATATTCAAGCTGAGAGCGCATATGACTTAAAACTAACTGCTAGTCAGTGAAAGAGTTACGGACTCAGTACAATAATCGAAGTTTCTTTGGGGCGGTTTTAGCAAGTGATCTGACATGAGAAGTCCACCTGGGGCCACTGTTAAGTGAGACACCGAGAATTTCAATACTTTTGAAGATGGGCATATTAGTAGAAATTGAAGGTAATATACGAATCTGGCAATATTTGCCTATCAGTAAATTGTATATATTTGGATGTATGCTGAGCAGTGTCAGAAGTTATCGCGGAGACCACTCTTTGTTACTCGATCAGCGGTATCACCTCGCAGTACTGTGACACCATACCTATCCACTCACTGTAGTTAGTTGGAGATTACTATCAGCGAGAGACAGACGTGCTTCCCAGAGCAGTGTGAGGAGCAGTGACCAGCGATGACCACCCTTTGTGTCTTGGAGGTGTCTTCAGGCGGTGCATCATCTACTGTAGTTTCCTCACGGTTCTGTGCATCCATTCTCGACGTGTTTCCAGGGCAGTGTGAGCAGAGATCAGCAGAGACCGTGTCTTGACCAGCGATCGTTTCGCAGTTCTGTATCGCCTTATCTCCCCAATTACTAGAATTTTCTATTTGTTTTCTAGATTTAAGAGTGTTGCTTGATTGCGAGAGAGTGAATTTACTTGCTTAAGTTCACTTTGGAACGTTGGCATTCATTTTACTCTAATTAATAAATTTACAGTTTTTTTTTCTTTTGATCTCGATTAAATGTAAAATCGGGTTTCATATTTTCCATATTGTTCTTAATTTGCTTGCTTCCAGCTTGCACAAACTTTCTTTGATATTAATCATATCTGGTAGTAAGCCAATTCTTCCGTATTAATTCACAATAAAACTGTTGGCACAAGCTAAGAGATGCAAAAGCAGGAATCTAGTTTAGTGTTACTAAGTTCCAGGGCTAATTTTCGATTGTCAGGAGGTAAGGGCACTTTCTCTCTGAGGCCAAAAGAACTATTAATTCAGTATTCATGAGTAATTATCTCCTGCTGTGTACTGTTAGAAGGGGATGTTTATAAATTTCTTACTTTTAGAGAATCAGCCACGTAAGGCAGAATAAAGTAAAACTTACTACGTTATTTGCTTAAGTCGATCCCCCTCATGACATGGAGAAGTTTGGTGCGGACGAACGTAACCAGACTGGCCTTCAGTGTGACATCTTGAGTTTTGTTCTGCCATAAATGAATTAAACAGACCACATGTATATACTATCGCCCACATTTAGATGGCGGAGGGATAATGTTTTTACCTGCCACTGTGTGTGTGTGTGTGTGTTCCCATTATATCTCATGAATGGCTTGAACTATCAGCATGGAACCTTCAGGGTATCAAGATACGGCCAGAATTTTGACCGAGGTCGAATATAGGCACGTGGGGTCAAGGCCACCAAAATGGCTGCCAAAGGTTAACTAGTTTTTATCGCCCGCCTTTAGCACCATTATATCTCATGAATGGCTTGAGCTATCAACATGAAACCTTCAGGGTCTCAAAATATGGCCAAAATCTTGTACGAGTTCGAAAAATGGGCACTCGGGGTCAAGGTCAAGGTCACCAAAATGGCTGCCTAATGTCAGCCAGTGTTTATCGCCCGCCTTTAGCTTAATTAGGCTATATCTCATGAACGGCTTCAGGTGTCTACATGAATCCTTATGGGTATCAAGATATGGCCAACAGAATATTCTGGCAGGCGATTAGCATTCGGCTAGCGAATACTTTTCTTCCATTTATACTTGGCTCCGACCCAGAGAGTCTGGTTTGCCTCCACCAGCCAGATGATATTCGGATACGACAAACACAAGGGACTCCCAATGTGTATTTTACCCTGATATTTTTTATGTATATTTGATACATATGACGCTGTTATGGTTTATGTTAGTAATATGACGTAATGATTTATTACCATTACCATCAACGGCCTTGGCTACTGATGGAATCTCTCTCTCTCTCTCTCTCTCACACACACACACACACACACACACACAGGAACAAGGGTGCGTGACAAACCATTAATAGTCGTTGCCTACGTAGTGCAAGATGAATGGTGGAGATAATGGGTGGGGTGATGGAGTAAATGGCAGGCGGTGGGGAGGGGAAGGATAGGGAAGTTGGGGATGGGGGGAAGTGGGGGATGGGAGAGAATAATACGAGTATATGAGATGACTGAGTAAAGGGTAGGTGATGGAGAGAAGGGTGGGGATGTTGGGGATGTGAGATAGTATCGGTGAGGTGATGGAGTTAAGGGCAAGTGGTGGGGAGGGAAAGGGTTGGGAAGTTTATGGTAAGGTGGGGAGATGAAAGACTTGAGGATGTGGAAAGTCTGGTATAATATAAAACTAAGACCACTAACTTGTCACACCACGCCTGAGTCAAGGGAGAGAGAGAGAGAGAGAGAGAGAGAGAGAGAGAGAGAGAGAGAGAGAGAGAGAGAGAGAGAGAGAGAGAGAGAGAGAGAATGATCACATTGCTACTCATTTCAAACCACACAGCCATTTTTCATACCATTCCGAATTCACCAAAGATATTACCTCACTGGACATTAAAACAGCAACACTTCTATTTAATGGTAATAAATCGGTAAGTGACAATTACTGGACACATTTGGTACGCTCAACATTAATATATTGCCCGATATCAACCATCTGACATCAAAACACGTGATGGTTTGGTAAATATTTATATATTATTGGTCAGTCATCAAACTGGTATTTTGCAATCGTGGAAACGTCAGTTAGTTTTACATTCCTACTTTACATTGCCAATACTGGATACCATTCAGCTTCCGTATGTAAATAGTTGGGAATCACTGTATTCATTTTTAAGGATAAATATCAGATGTAAAAAGTTCTTGTTATAGAGACAATAGAGTGGTGAAAAGATATATCTGAGCGAATCTGAAGGAGGGAGGAGGCGAGGTAGGCCAAGGAGAAGGTGGAAGGATATGGTGGATGAGTGTGTGAGGAGGAGAGGATTGGAAGTCGGTGAGGCTAGGGAACTGACAAGAGATCGAGCTGGCTGGATGAATGTTGTGAGGAGAAGCGCATGATCAGGGATTTTGGCACACCTTTTTTAAAGTGGCAGCGTCCAGATTGACTTAATCGGATACGTTTATGTGAAGAACGTGATGAATGTTTTTGGTGTATCCGATAGAGCCAGGATTCCGGGGGCTTGAATGATGAGTGAATGGAATTGTGGCCCATTGGATTGGACAAATTTTGGCTGTCTGAACGTTTCTACTCCTCACCCTGCCCTTGGGTGGGAAAGGAGGTCCTGATGATGATGATGATGAAAAAGTTCTTGCTGTTAATATTGTATTCTGACAACCCCTTCACCACCAACTCTTTCATATATCCTCCGTTTCCTCCGCGTCTCCCATTCCCCTCACTACCCTTGTCCCTACGTCTCAACCCATCTTCTTCCCCGCCCACATAGACACACTTCGCGCTCCCACACCAAATCATTCCTTCCACACCCACCCACCCACCCACTCTCTCCCCACATGTTTGCTTCCCCTCCCACAGCCACATTTTTCCTTGTTTACTCTTGTCCTTCCCCTCATCCCTGCATTAGTACAGTTTCCCCCACACTCTCAAATGAGTTTTACAATGTGCTTTTCTTCCCCTTCCTATTTTTTATTCAGTCCCTCCACATTTCATTCTTTTTTTATCGCACGCCTTGAGAGAATATATTGTTTTCGTCTTTCCTTTTGTTATGCTGCGTCAGAAAGACTCGTATTCTTTTCTTTCTTCTGTTGGATTTTATGTGTAAATTATGATCTGAATATTATGCGGCATTTCACAGCCGTACACTTTGGTTCACCACCATGACATCTTGAATTTCCCACCTGAAGTGTGAACAGCCAGTCACATACTATACATACACAGGCTCCTACCACCATAATATGACCGCTCTTATTGTGGCTCAGAGGGTCAGTCAGTACGAGCAAACACACACACACACACACACACACACACACACACTAGGGGGTAACTCATAATCTACAATAATATGCACAACACGACAGGATCAGTAAACAAACACTACAGCCTCTACTCTTCTCTCCCTCACCAACACCACTATTCATGTGCACACATCACCAACATCGCTTCCCTTATCTGGTGTTTAGGGCATCACCCTTCCATCTCCATACATGACATAAGCCACTGCATTGTGCACACATCATGGCGCCCCACCTCCCCATGCAGCACACTCTTCCCAGCAATCTCTGCGCGGTGCTGTTTACGTGTTTCAACACCACTTCACATACACTTTCCGTGTTGTACCTCCCTACCTAACACCTCCTCCCTCCCGCAACTCCGGTCCTGTACCTTACCCACACTCTTTCTCTTAGTTTTTTTACTCTATCACAAACTCCCTCCCTATATCAAACACCATCCATGGCTTACACATTATACCTCTCTCCTTTGTAGCAATGTCTGCCTCCCTTCCACTCTTTCCTATATTTCATTCCCTCCACCTCCCTAAGTCCTCCTTCTCCTTTCCCTCAGTCCTTCCCTTCCCCATTCTCCATTAATAGCCAGTCCAGTGCGCCCACCTTCACTCTCCTCCGTGTATCCCCCCTGGTTTCTCACTAAGGGTTGAGGAAGCAAGGAGGGTATTTCACTGATATATATTACATTTTTCACTCATCATCATTTGGAAAAACTGGGATGGAGATATGACAGGTTAATAATACCATCGAGAGTTAATATCACCTCTTCCTTCATCAGCATATGGGGAAATAGGGATGAGAATATGTCAGGTTAATAATACCGCGGGAGGTTATAATAGAGGCTATAGTTATCCTTAGCCCATAAATCATCTGATATAATTCAACAGTGGCAGAATTAACCCCCTGTCCAATGATGGCAGGAATAATGAGAAGTTGCTGACAAACAATATATTTACACCATGCAGAGGCGACGAGGGGGTGGAGCAGGAAGCCTAGATCTCTGTGAAAGGAAAGGTGTTTGGCAGAATGAAGAGTTATAAAGGCTGGGAGAGCGAGAACGAGGGGGAAAGCAATGTGGCGAAGGCAAGGTTACATAAAGGGAGGGCTAGAAGTAATGAGAGATGGAGGAGTGCAGGCGGGGATGGGAGACAGGAGGCAGGTAGAGAACGAAGGAAGATAGGGAAGAAGGTAAAGCAGAAAATGAGGAAAGCAGAAATGAGGGCAAGGAAGAAGGACGGTAGGATGGTGTAATATTCTGCAGAAAGAATGGCAGGAAAGAGAGAAAAACATGTAGGAAGGAAGGGGAGGAAGTGTGGAAGGAAGAGTAAGAAAGAATGGTAAAAGTGAGTAGGCTATAGAGAAGGGCAGTGTCGGTATATCTACATAATGGTAGTGCCACATGACAAATACATACCGATTACTCCTTTCCTCACCACAGTCACCCTTAACCTTGATATTAGAGTTTCTGTCTGACTCGATAACAATTTTCCTCCCTTTTCTTAATCTATGAATTTCTCTTTTCGTTCTCATTCTTTTTGTTTTTCATATCATTTAATACTTTCTTTGTTTACCATTATCAAATCTTTCGTTCTATTGCAGTTATTTATTATTCTATTTCACTAAGATGCTTACATTGTGCAAGAGAAATAAAGCAACGTCATTTAGAAACAGTTAGTGAAGGACGGATTATGTAAATAATCCATTGCCACATCACCACATAGTCCACAACTTGGTAGGACAGATAACAAGCCAGAGCCCCTGGTGACATAGTCCACAAGATGTAAGGGTAGATGACAAGCCTAAGCTCCTGGTGACATAGTCCACAACATGTAAGGGTAAATGACAAGCCTAAGCCCCTGGTGACATAGTCCACAACATGTAAGGGTAGATGACAAGCCTAAGCCCCTGGTGACATAGTCTACAACATGTAAGGGTAGATGACAAGCCTAAGCCCCTGGTGACATAGTCCACAACATGTAAGGGTAAATGACAAGCCTAAGCCCCTGGTGACATAGTCCACAACATGTAAGGGCAGATGACAAGCCTAAGCCCCTGGTGACATAGGGTCAACAAACATCCATCCGCCTCTTGGAGTCTGCAACCTACCGGTGTGTGCAAATGGCAACACCGTCGCTGCCACTGATAACTTTACGACTTTGTGCATTAGACCATGCACCAGACGTTTACATCATATCATTGTAAAGAATTTGCTAAGCAATCCAATTAAAAGATTAACCAATAATACAGGATTGTCTGTCAGCGATTTGACGACCGTGTCATTCTCTGCTGACAAAGTGATACCAAATTATTACTCCATTTAATCCTATGATCAAAAGAAACATTATCATATTTTTTAAAGAATTATCTCTCACTAGCCTTCTGTAATCCAGTGGACAGCCAGACAGCCAGCCAACCACCCAGACAGCCAGACAGACGGGGATGTAAATCTAATTTTGGTGCACACTGACAGGGGAATTACTGAACAGGTCAGTGGCTCTGATTCAATATTACAAGAAGGGTGAGGGAGAGGGTGAGTTGAAATGGCAGGGATGAGGGTGAGGGAGAGGGTGAGTTACATTGGCAGGGATGAGGGTGAGGGAGCGGGTGAGTTGAAGTGACAGGAGTAAGGGTGAGGGAGAGGGTGAGTTGAAGTGGCAGAGATGAGGGTGAGGGAGAGTTGAGCTGAAGTGGCAGGGATGAGGGTGACGGAGAGGGTGAGTTAGAGTGGCAGGGATGAGGGTGAGGGAGAGGGTGAGTTAGATTGGCAGGGATGAGGGTGAGGGAGCGGGTGAGTTGAAATGGCAGGGGCGAGGGTGAGGGATTGGGTGAGTTGAAGTGGCAGGGGTGATGGTGAGGGAGAGTTGAGCTGAAGTGGCAGGGATGAGGGTGAAGGAGAGGTTGAGTTGAAGTGGCAGGGGTGAGGTAGTTACCTATCTTCCTCTCATCCCCTTTCCATTTTCCTACACAACCCACCTTCCCTCCACCTGCCACGACATATAAATTTTTCCTTCGTACCCTCCACGCCACAAGCTGACCGAAAGCTCTCTCTCTCTCTCTCTCTCTCTCTCTCTCTCTCTCTCTCTCTCATCTACAATTATCCCATCCTCACTTTTCATATCTCCATCCGTCCCATTCTCTCCACCTTCATCTGTTCATTAATATCCATTTTGAATGTGCGATCTCCCCGTTTCACTCATTTTCCCGTTTGCCTCAGATTCTTATTCCCCCAGTTGGTGTCCAGGTCATGACAAAAGGTCAAGTGAAGGTCAGACACTGTGTTCTCCTAGTGTCAGCCTTGTCACTCCCCACCGGTGCCAAAACCAGACAAAAATGTGTAGCTAAAATATGTTTCCTTCTGGTATGTCCTTGCACTTTCGTTCCATAAGGCAAGATACTTCTAACATACAATAAGAGAGAGAGAGAGAGAGAGAGAGAGAGAGAGAGAGAGAGAGAGAGAGAGAGAGAGAGAGAGAGAGAGAGAGAGAGAGAGAGAGAGAGAGAGAGAGAGAGAGAGAGAGAGAGAGAGAGAGAGAGAAGGGAGTACTTGCCCATTACCACTGCAGGTTTATTCACTAAGCTCAGTTTGGTTTTATCATGCCACTCAGACCCATTCTGAGAGCCAGGAATGTTGGGTAGAAGAGAGGAAGGGAGAGGAGAGCGGACAAAATAAAAACAAAGGCGTAGGAGGAGACTGGCCTGAGGGAAAGGAGAAGGGTGGAGAGTGCTGGAGGAAGAAAGGATACAGAGAAGAAGCAGGAGGAGAAGCAAGAAAGGACAGGCGCTGACCAGTGATGGAAAGAAGTGTAAAACCATACCTCTTGTCTTTATCATTCTCTACCTGTTGTGTGTGTGTGTGTGTGTGTGTGTGTGTGTATTCCCAGTCTTTAATAATCCTGTTTCCTCCTTGCTAGTCTTCTTATTTCTATACTATCCTCCTACCCAAGTTGGTATATTCTTTCTCTCTCTCTCTCTCTCTCTCTCTGCGTCTAACCCCAGCGCCACAAATGTCAGGGACAAGTATTGGTGGTTAATCACTGGTAGGAGGAATGACACACAAGCAAACACACAAAAGGGGATGTGGAGAAAACAGACAGACGTGAAGGGACTGGAGAGAGAGGAATATGCTGACTAGGAAAGAAAGGAATGAACGGAATGTGTAAGAAGATGCAGGTAGGAAGAGAAGGAGAGGCTGGAACAGAGATAATAGGAAGAGGATGACATCAAGGAAGAACTTGGCTCAAGAAATTGATGAGGAAGTTAGGGGTGCGAAGAAGGAGGAGTAGGAGGAGGAGGGAAAGAGAAGAAATTGAGCAAAGAAGAGAAGGAAGAGTGAGGGCTATGAGCAGAAAGGAGAGTATTTTGGAGAAGATGGGAGAGGGGAAACAATCACATAAGGAAATTAGAGAGAGAGAGAGAGAGAATTTGATATACAGAATATATATATATATATATATATATATATATATATATATATATATATATATATATATAAATCTATATATATATATATAGATAGATAGATAGATAGATAGATAGATAGAGAGAGAGAGAGAGAGAGAGAGAGAGAGAGAGAGAGAGACGGAACGGAATAAGAATAAAGGAGGAAAACGTAGAGTAATGAAGAGGGCTGCAAATGCATGAGTAGTTACATGTCTGTCAAATTTAGTGACGTGTAAGTGTAGAGGACAGGTGGTGATGACTCCAAATGTACTTGTGTTAGGACTGTCTTAATGGGTGAGTTTGGATTATGTGTGAGTGAATGAGTAAGAAGGACTGAGAGAGAGTTCATGTGTAAATAAACAAGGAGGCAGTGGGTGTGAATAATGAGGAGGACTGAGCGAGGAAAGTGGTTGTGACGAATGTGTGATTGAGCAAGGAGGCAGTGTGTGTAAATAAGTGAGGAGGACTGAGTGTGTGAGTGAGTAACTAAGGAGACAATGTGTGTGAGTACGTTAGGAGAAGTGAACGAGTGAATTAGTGAGTGAGTGAGTAAGCAAGGAGTCAGTGTGTGTGGTTAAGTCTTCCTCTGGTGAGTGGGAGGCAGATACCCATGTAGGATAGAAGAGGGAGAGGAAAATACCACACACACACACACACACACACACACACACACACACACACACACACACACACACACACACTGCACTATCTACAAAATTAAGCAAAAGTTAACCACTCATCAAATCCTCCCCTGTTACTAACTGGGTCAAGTATTAAGGCCCTTAATGGCAACTCTGGTTGTTATGGTAGGTTAGTACGAACGTCTGGGCGAGCTGTTGCCTGTCTTGTTCTTGTGTTGTGGAAAAATGAGATACCAAATAATTAAGGCTTTCACATATTGGGATCAGGGTTCGGTAATTCCTTTATTGTATATAAATCTCTCTCTCTCTCTCTCTCTCTCTCTCTCTCTCTCTCTCTCTCTCCTCCTGAAGGGCTGGCAATATTTTAGTGGACTCCAGCCTCGCCACTTAAGATAAATCTTAACACCAGTTCTGTGCAAAAGTTTTTTCTTGCCGTCCGTTCTATCACTCAAAGTATTTCATCTTTATTTCTTTTACTCTGATTCCTAACTATAGTGCACTATTATTCTTGCCAGCTTGTATCAGTCTTTGTTACATTTATATTTATACCTGTTACTACAAAAGCTGCATCAGTTACCTAGGTCATCAAAGGTGCGAAATTAGACGCGGCAGAGATGAAAAAAAGGAAGAAATGGAGGAGGGAAAACGAACAGGCGAAACTCTGAGCCCTGGATTAAATATAAGTTTTTCATACTTCCACCTGGTGGTTTCAGTGTGCCTGGTTGATCTCAAGATCCCTCTCTCTCTCTCTCTCTCTCTCTCTCTCTCTCTCTCTCTCTCTCTCTCTTAAAAAAAAAATACACACACGTTTATAGCCTGTAATTACACAAGTCTGCCGAAGACATAAACAAACAACATGATTGAAATGAGGTAGTAAACAGGTCAGCAGTAAAGGTCGAGGTCAACACAGTCAAGTCTTGTGGTACGCCATCAAACACTGACATATAACTCAGGTAAATTTACACACTAACAAGGTAATAAGATTTTTGTTCCCTATAGGAGGGTTACAATTAGTTGCATTATCTCTCACAGACGACTTTGTTTTTCACAGGCAGTATGAACAGATGCAAAATTGATGAAGGAATTCCATAAACGTGTCAACTCAGAAGCGACTTATTATGCAAATGTTCCATAACCCTTGTTGTTACCCACCTCAGACTTGTTAACGTGTGATGGTAAACTAATAATTACTTGCTGGGGATACTATAACGACAACCATCAACTTAGCTCACCTGCACATTATAACTTAGGTAATGGGCTACTGGCTGGAGTTTGACAATCTCAGTAACGTGTGTGTGTGTGTGTGTGTGTGTGTGTGTGTGTGTGTGTGTGTGTGTGTGTGTGTGTGTGTGTGTGTATGTGTGTGATCAGCGGGAGATGACGATATGCAAGGTAGCGATAATGAATACTTGGACGTGTACTTTCCTGAGGACTAATTAATAATATGATTGAGGGTATGTAACTACCCCTGCTCTGCGGGTAAAGGTCAGTGAAGGTTTTTCATGTATTTCCTGTGCTGGTAAGGTAAATAAATGGACTAAGAACTGATGGCCAGCTGCCACCATGGTGTACCTGTGGTGCAGCAGCGTCATGGTTCGCCACACACGACAAGCTTGGGTACTGATTCTGTCCTCTATGCTGTGTCCTGATAGAGGCTTGACGGTTGCCTTCACATGTGAAGCAAAGCTTGAATGACGACGGTAGGAAAAGAAGATGGTGATGATGATAATGGAGATAAAGACCGCATTAATAACAATATTTTTTACAAGCAAAAACACCAAACTATCGGACTACCAAGATCAGATGCAGGAGGAAGGAACACGAGGAGAGAAAGAGGGGACAAAAAAGAGGGAAAGAGGACATCAACAATTACTGATCGCTGCAGACCGTAAAACATGAGTAAATTACCTCCTGTGGTAACCTAACATGTCCACTGGCAGCCATTAGCTGAGACACCGAATAACATAACGGGTCAGTGGACTGATATGATGCAGAGCAGAAATAAAACACTGAATATGAAATCTCTCTCTCTCTCTCTCTCTCTCTCTCCAACTTTTCACATTCAAATACATACATGTGCTCTGGACCACATGTACCTAGCCTAATCACATTCATTCCCTCCGCCAAGCCTTCTAAACACTCAGAGCAATTAACCCTTGTGGTAATATTTTAATCGCCATAATCTGCCAAACACAGATCCATCAGTTACAATTATTTGGGTAATATTTTCCTTGACTCAATGTTTAGGCGGCACAATTCATCGGCAAACTTGTCAATGCTTCCCTCCTTCATCCATCCCAAGCTTCTCCTACTTCACTAATCTGTAAAGCCCTATTCCCTTACTGATTGATTACGGTTATCGCCCTTTTATCGATGGCACCTGGGAGAGGAGGAGAAGGAGGAGGAGGAGGAGGAGGAGGAGGAGGAGGAGTTGAAAAGCGAGGGAGGATAGCATATAAAGAAGATAAAAATGGGAAAGGAAAAGACGGCCGAGGAAAAACGAAGTGAGTGAGAAAGAGCACACAGGGAAGAGAAAAACTGGAAAGGAAAGGACAACAAAGGAAAGAGAAGTGAGAGAGAAGGAGGCACAAAATTAACAACAGGAAGACCAATGCATGGATTAAGACGAGAGAGAAGAAGGAAAACTGAAAGATAATATAATAAAAGCTGATAAAATGTGCGGAAGAAACGGTGGTGTTGCAGAAAAAGACGAAACAAAGGGAGAAAACTAGTTTAAAATGGATGAAGGTGAGAATCAGATATAAAGGGAAGAGAGACGCATCAGAAACAAAGCAGAAGAACGCGTGAAAGAAAGAAACAAACAAAAATGAACGAGCAGACAATGAAGGCGTGGAGGAAGGAGCAAAAGATAAGGGTAAGAAAAAGAGAGGGAACTGAGGTGGAAATAGGAGGTATCAGAGGAGATAAAAAGGTAGATAAGGAAAAGATAGTGTAGGGGGAAACGCTGAGAGAGAGAGAGAGAGAGAGAGAGAGAGAGAGAGAGAGAGAGAGAGAGAGAGAGAGAGAGAGAGAGAGAGAGAATTACACCATGTTGAATCTCATCCTACCCTGTCTGCAATCGCCAAACCTTACTCAGAAAAGTGCCAAAAGTCAAGTGATTTTTGTGGATCAAGTGAACACCTGGCTGGATAATTAATGCCCGTACCAGGGCTACTCTGAACTCCCAGTGTGGATGTCAATCACACGACGCAAAATTATAAATTCTTGTATCTAATTTTTCTCCTTTTGTCACAGATAAAATTATCTTCAAATACTGGGCTTGTCTTTACCTTTATTGACAAATTTCATCCA
Source organism: Coenobita brevimanus (assembly GCF_032717465.1). Classification (NCBI taxonomy): domain Eukaryota; kingdom Metazoa; phylum Arthropoda; class Malacostraca; order Decapoda; family Coenobitidae; genus Coenobita; species Coenobita brevimanus. The sequence goes on along the minus strand of NC_136970.1, from coordinate 25,042,845 downwards.
GTTAATAGTTGTTTTATTTCGCTGGAATTTGTTAACGGGTCATATGCAGTCTTGAACAGTTTCATTGTCTAGTGTTATTGACGCGACATTTGGATTGGTTAGTCTGAGGGATAGAGGCTGGAATAGCAAATGATTCAATAGGATGTTAACTGTTGTGTGACCCGATTGTGTTGATGGTTATGCGCTGATTGTTTACCTTCTCTGCATCCCCCTTCCCCTTGTACAAATGAGAATCTAAGGAAAAGCGATTGTATTAGTGGTGATCACGATGATATGATGATGTTGCTGTTGATGCTGCTGCTGATAGTGATAACGATGATGATGATTATGATGACGATGATAGTGGTCATAGTACTGCTGGTGGCGATTATAATATTGATGTACCTGACCCGCGAGAATAAGATGAAGAATTAATTATGACTATAGTACATATTAAGCCCTGAACGCAGAGAGATTACCTGGTATAACGTGCTTTCGTTCATACTACAACTACCTTTACCGTTTTCTGCGTGCGTGCGTGCGTGCGTGCGTGTGTGTGTGTGTGTGTGTGTGTGTGTGTGTGTGTGTGTGTGTGTGTGTGTGTGTGTGTGTGTGTGTGTGTGTGTGTGTGTGTGTGTGTGTGTGTGTGTGTGTGTGTGTGCGCGCACGCTGCTGCTGATACCTCCTTTGTAAGTAACTGAACTTCAGAATAATAGGGTCTGAGAGTAATCGTGTTGGAGGGAGTGAGGGGAGGGAGAAACACCCGTGTCGTAAGGGTGGGACAAACACGCAACGAACTGTAATAGTATTCTTAAAACTGATATTGTAAGAGTGGTGTGTTGTGGGTGGTTGGCAGAAAATGAACGATAAATTAAAAAACGAGGTGGAGAGACAAAGTGGGGGACGACATAAGGGAGGACTGTGTGTTGTGGGTGGTTGGCAGAATATGAAGGATACATTAACAACAAGGTGGAGGGATAGGATAGAGGAGTACGTGAGGGAGGCTGGAGGGCTGTGGGTGGTTGGCAGAAAGTAAACAATACTTTAAGAACGAGGTGGAGGGACAGAGTGGAGTGCCATAAGGATCGTTACTTAGTGGACTTGGGACACAAATACCAGCTGATGATTATTTTACCTCATCCATCCCTAACACAATGCGGCGTCAGACAGTAGACGGATGGATGACACTCTAATATGTAGCCGATCTAGTCCATTGTTACAATCTGTACTGCTGTCATTTGTCGAGTGGATTCGGCACTGTTAAGGATTGTAGCTATGAATTTCTAAACAATGTATTGCAAAGGTAGATAAATGCCAGTTCCTTTTTTTCCCTGTTTTAATTTGTCAGTTTGGGAGCAGTCTTGAAAACTCACCAATGAGTGAGCTAAACGGAGATCAGAGAATGTTTGTGTGTTCACTTTGGGCATATGGATAACATCGTATATGGTAAACGTTTGGGGCCTAAATGAAACGCCAACTATTATATAATTTATCGTTAATATTTGGAGAAAACCCTACGATAGTTACCTCTCCCACACCTGTTACCTTACTCACACCTCTTCGTCCCCTAAATGCACCCATCCCACATCCACACACTACAACTATCCTTCCCACCGCTCTTACCTTACCCACACCTTACCCTCTCCCACATACGCCCATTCCACGTCCATACACTACAACTACTCTTCCCACAGTTCGTACCCACACCTCCCCGTCTTTCAAATACACCCAACCCACACCCACACACCACAAGTACTTTCCCAAAGCTACGTTACCACACCTTGTCTCGCAAATACGTCCATCCCACACCTTCACAGCATTAATGTCATTAGTTCAGTTATTTCTAAAATTTATTTTGCTTCCTCACATATACTCCTAAATTCAGACAATTTTGCGTACTCCCTCGTACTCACTGTCAATGACGCGCATTTTCTGCAGGCTCTCGCACTTATCCCCTCTCCTTTATAGTGCCTCTCTCCCCGCCATTCTTTCCTTCGCTTCTTCTGTTTCTGTCGTCTAACCCAGCCCTCCCCTTCACCTCCCTCCACTGTTGGGCAACCAGAAGTGTACCCCTCTTTCCCCTCTCCTAGTAACTTCTCCACAGTTTTTCATGAGAGAGGGGAGCAGTGGAGTATTTCACCTATATAATTCCTAATTTGCTGTCACAGTATACATTATGAAAATTAGATAACTTTGGTGTAGCACGTACGACAGGGGCTTATAAGGAAGGTGGATTAAGAAGGGGCAGAAGGTAGAAAACTTAGGATGGGGTTCCGCAAAGGGTTCTTTTGTGTCGAAACAACCAGAGAATTTCTGAAAGACAATAAATGCGAAGGGGAAACACAGTAGACTCTTGAACATGGAATAAATACATAGCGGTTGTCAGAGCGACTGAGCAGAAGACACAAACTAGACACAACCAGACATATGTTATAAGCAGGTATTGATGGTCGGAGAGAATTTTTGTTTTTTTAATGCGAGGAAGAAGGAACCAAAGGCCAGGAGCCTGCAATTATTGTTCCCTCCAAGAGAAAAACAAAATACAAGAGAGAGCCAAATTCAAGATCCGATCATTTCGAGATGCCTGGACGCACTGCGTTCGAAAGACTGGAGATCATAGGAAGCAGGGAATACAGACAGAGGGAGACAGTTCCAGAGTAGACCCGTTGCATAAATGAAGGCCTGGGAGTAACGGTTAACTCTTGCATTAGAGAGTTGGACAGAAAAGGGATGAGAGTTTGCTGCTAGACGGGTGCTACGCGCCCGTCGTAGAGGTGGAAGAATGCATGCAGACAGTTCAGAAGAGCAGTGTCCATTGAAGTAGCGATATAAAAGAGATAAAGATGCAACGGTGAGGCGAAGAGACAGAGGCTGAAGGTAGCCAGTAAGAGGAGGAGAGTTAATGAGACGAAAAGCCTTTGACTTCACCTTGTTGAGAAGAGTTGTATGTGGGGAGCCTCCCCACACATGAGAGTTTACACTACACAGGGGCGAATAAAACCGGTGTATAGTCAATAACTGTGCAGGGGTAAAGAAGGTACGGAGTCGGCTTAGCACACCTACAGTAATATTTTAGAAGCATATTTTACAAGTGATGTAATATGATCTTTCCAAGATAAATCCTGAGAGAATGAGACCCCAAGTATATTTAAAGATGATGCAGGATTGAGCTGGTTATTATTTAACATTAGCTGGTACTCCTGTGGAAGATTATGATGGGTTGAGAGATGTAAGAACTGTTTTTTTGATGCATTAAAAACAACAAGATTACTTTTACCCTAGTCAGAGATACGAGCCGAGTTAGACATTAATGTGCCAACAGTGCCATAGCCTCATCCCATGTTTATTTATGTAACTGCCGTGATGGACGCTGCGGGAAGCAAATGGAAAGGTGAAGGATGGAATCATCAGCGTATGAGTAGATAGGGTTAGATGTACAGCTTAGAAGTTCTTTAATGAATAAAAAAAGGATAGTCGGTGATATGAGAGAGCCCTGAGGAACTCCACTACTGATAGATCTAGAAGAACGGTGGCCGTCTACAACAGTAGCTATGGAACGACCAGAAAGTAAGCTATAGATGAAGGCGCAGATAGAAGGATAGAAACCGTAGGAGGGCAGTTCGGAAATGAAAGATTTTTGCCAGACTCGAACGAAAGCCTTTGAGATGTCAAGCGCAATGACAAAGTTTTCGGCAAAGTCCCGAAAGGAGGATGATCAGGAGTCTGAAAGGTAGGTGAGAAGATCGCCAGTGGAACACCCGTGACGGAACGTATACTGACGATCTGCAAGAAGAGTGTGATATGAAAGATGCTTTAAAATTTTCATATTAGGAATTGACTCGAAAACTTTTAAGATACAGGATGTTAAAGCAACTGGGTGATAGTTAGAGGGTTGGGAATGGTCACTTTTCTTTCGGAGAGGCTGAATGAGAGCAAACTTCCAGCAAGAAGGAAAGGTACAAAGAAAGAGTTTACCTTGGCAGGGTATAAGCACAGAAACACAGTTCTTTAAAACAACAGGAGGGATCCCATCAGGCCCATATGAGGCCAGTGATAGGAGGAAATACATCAGTTGAGAAATTTCATTGTCAGCCATGAGGAAGTCAAACGGGAAGTGATGGAGGAACAGCACCGGAATCGTCTAAGGTAGAATTGGAGGAGAAAGTCTGAGTAAAGTGATCTGCTTTATCAGTAGAAGAAATAGCTACATTGCCATCGGAGTGGAAAAGAGGAGGGAAGGACGATGAGGTAAAGATGTTAGAAAGGTTTTGGCAAGGTGCCAGACGGAGAGGGAAGAATTCGAGTTGGAGAGTTGAGAGCATTTAGTACGAATGAAATTATTTTTAGCAGAGCGAAGATCACACTTAGCACAGTTCCAGGCAGAAATATATAAAAAAAGATGAGATTCAGGGGTGGGTTGGTTCGGGTACCTTTTATAGGCCTTCTCCTTGTTGTGGACAACATTAGAACAAGCGTGATTAAATCAAGGTTTCTTTGCATTAGTCAGGGGATATAAGAATGTAAAGTCTTCTTCCACTCCCGAGAGAACAACCTCCGTAATACACATGGCATACAGAGATGGCTTTCGATCTTGGAAACAATAATCATTCCTGGGAAAACAGAAGTGCTGTCTGAGGGCCTCCCAATCAGAAGCTCCAAAGTGCCACAACCGACGTTTCTTTGGAGGGTCCACAGGCCGTACTGGAGAGATAGGACAGGTTAAGATGAAAGGTTGTGGTTGCAGGAGATTGACAGCTGTTGGCTTATAATTCTGATGCTGAATGAATTAATGGAGTTTGGTTCTCTCCTTGTCACTAAAAACACTCTTTGCTAACCCAGTAGAACCTGAATGCAACAGGAGTTAGTAACGACGTCCTGTATGGCACTGAATGTGTTCATTGGTGCGTCCTCTTGTTTGCCTTGTTTATACTGTATATAACAAGAAACAGTAAAACTGCATTCGCATGGTAGTGCATGAATTCACCAGTGCTTGCTTTTGTTTGCCTTTTGAATGTAACAAGAATCAATGAAGCGACGTCCTGCATGGTAGTGAATGGGTTCACTGGTGCGTACTTCTGTTTTTCATAAGGTAATTAAAAAAATGGCGGTAACAAGAATGGAATATTAACACGTGGTGGTGGTGGTGGTGGTGGTGTATTTGTAAAGGAGGGTAAAAGAGGGTGGTGGTGGTGGTCGTGCATTTGTGAAGGAGGATAAAGAGGAGGTTGTGTTTGTGTTGGTGGTTATGGTGGTGTGTGTTGTGAATGAGTGTGAGAGGAATGTGGCGGTGGTGGTGGTGTTGGTATGTGGAATGCTATGTGAATAGGTGTGAGGGAAATATGGTGGTGGTGGTGTATAGTGCAGCAATATAATCATGAGGACAAGGGATGGTGAACAACGTGAAATCATCGATATAACTGCAATTAAGTTATTTTCAGCCATGTAAATTATTTCACTTCAGAATATGATGACCCCCTAACAGATATAATTACTTGCTTACTACCCCACCATTAGCCAGATTGGAATTCAGCAGTACTGAAAACGGTGCTTCTCCAGAACCACAATAATCCCTTAAAGGTGTTAGGGCCCAATATTTAAGGTGGAACACTAGCCTAGGCTTTACCCGACATTACATGAGTAAAAACCTGCAGTTCTCCTCTTGGGGATTTTAACCACTTCCTTTCCCCAACTTCAGTGTTTCCAAGCTTTCATTTTCACCACAGTTATAAGATGTTACTATTTCCTGTTTTCCCCCCAAATCAGTTCTGGTAAAACTAATTTGTTATCCTTCTTCCACAGTCCGTGCCTCTAGTCCCCTCGTTATCTGTGTTGTTTATTCGTGTTGACAAGTATTTACTTCTGTCACTACCACCCCCCCCTCCCTCTCCCATTGTCTTCCTCATATAGTCCTTCACTCTTCCAATTTTTTAACTTAATTGTGTTTTACTCTTCATCCAAAAAATCATTCATTTTTTTGAGTCTCTTTCCTCTATTCTCCACCATTTTTGCCTCGTCACACCTTTTCTCTCTCTTTTTTTTTTTTTTTTTTAAATTCCTCTGTGCATTCATCATACTCTTTTCTCTGATAACCCTCTCTCCTTTTCCATAGTCTTCCTACTTGTGCATCCTTCCATTCCCTTAAACTGTTTTGTTTGTTCTGAATTCCACTTCACATTTATTCATTACTCTCATACCTTCCCCTTTTCCTTCTCTTGCATTTACGTAGCTTTTGCAGTTTGTTCTTGATTCCTGATGACCCACAAAGTCCAGCCTCACCCGCCACCATTGAATTCCAAGTGCATGTGTTTACATTCCGCCGCCACACAACCGCACAGCGTCATGATTCACCCAGCTGGACTCTGCGACAACTCATTAAACATATTCCCCTAGACTGTTTTTCTCATCCTTGCTTGTTTAGTTGAAGTGAAATTTAGTTATCCTGGATAAGAGATACTGGACGTAGACGTAGTGTTGTTAAGCTAGACTATAACTCAGTGTGACTTGTTTAGCCAGGGCGCAGTGTGGATCTTTGTCGTTAACCTCCTTCCTTTATATTGTTCGGTTATTGTTAACCTGCCCCCTAAATATTTAACTTAAAATTATTATCACTACCTTGGCTCCAGACTGTACGGCTCCAGTGATGCAGGTCATTGTTTCATGTGTTTTTAGTGTATCTGTCTTCATGTCTGTCTGCTGTCGTGTCTTCTTTGATTTACACATGTTAATTCACAGTTATGCATGTTCATTTGCACCTGACCTAGTATATCCCAATAGTGATTGTGAGCATGAGGGAAATGAGGCTAAGTATTGTGTGTTGAGACAGCAGGTCAGGTCAGAGAGAGAGAGAGAGAGAGAGAGAGAGAGACAGACAGACAGAGAGACAGACAGACAGACAGACAGAGGGACAGAGACTAAGGGGAAGGAAGGAAGCAATGCCACAGGTTTTATTGTGTTGTCCCTAGTTCAAACAAAACAGTGTCAAGGGGGGGATGGGAGGTATTTATAGACATTCTTTTGTTCATTGCAATGAGGTTCATCCGTGAGGAAGTGAGGTGATGTGAGTGATAGAGCCATCTCTCTCTCTCTTTCTCTGTCTGTCTGTCTGTCTCTCTCTCTCTCTCTCTCTCTCTCTCTCTCTCTCTCTCTCTCTCTCTCTCTCTCTCTCTCTCTCATTACTCTCTTAAAGAAAGACAGAGAATTTTTATGAAATTAGTAGATGTGTCAGGACTATATCAGGGGGTGAGAGAGAGAGGACAATACTGCTCTCGTAGTTATTAAGAAAAATTATACTTTCTGAACATAAACAGCATCCTAACAAGATGATTATAATGATGGTGGTGGTGGTGGTGGTGGTGATCATTTTGCTTATCTATAATTATATCTAACACACTGTCCTGAACTCCGTCTTACAGACATCATACATAATCATTTGTGAGTCTTTTTCTTAGCCTCAGCACGTATATCAAAATTTCTTTATTCTTTTAGTGCTACATGTTTACCTTCACTTAACGTATTAGTCTGCCGTTTTTGCCCGGAAGAGTTATTGAGATGTGGCTGATAAGGGGAGTGGAAGGTGTTGCTATGTATTGAGGTGTAGTGGTGTTGTGGTGGTGACATAGCTTTAGTTTTTTTTTCTTTTTTTTTATTTTTTATGTGTCCGACTCTGGGCATAGGCTTCATAGCCTGCTATCAAGGCCCAGCAGTCCTCCTACATACCATACACCTCTACATGTCACCACTTCGGCGCTAACACCCACCGTCCATATTGAATACATGCTAGGGCTGTCTCATACAGGACTGGTGTATTGGTGTTAGCGGGGGTATTTTTACGACATGTCGGCGGGTCTTCTGGTAGATCAGTAAAGCCTGATTTAATGAAATTCAAATCCTTAAACTGTTCCCTGCCCCAGCCGGGATTCGAACCTGGGTCCGTTAGGACTACAGGCCACCTCTCTACCGATTGAGCCACCTCCTTCCCCTGACACACCACTTGTACAAGCTGTCAGGGTTACTGAGGTACGGCTATGGAGGGGACTGGAGATTGTTGTTATATATTTGGCTGTAATTGTGTTGGTGTGGCAGTATACATTAAGTTATACTCTGACACACTACTTATAACATGACCTACTTCACTTGTTAACCCGTTTTAGATTCATTATATACTGGTAAGAAGGAAACTATACTTTTTATACACAGTAGTTAATCCTTTGTCATCTTTTTCTACATAATCATTTTCTCTCCCTTTCCTCAGGAAAAAAACAAAGTGTACCGCCACGAAACGCTGGATGTTTTACTGGAATATTTTTGATGAGTTAGTAGAGCAAAAAAATTGATATGATTTTTTATTCTTTAACTGAAGTAGCAATTATTCCGACCAACTTTACCAAGCTGGAGCTGAAATAGGATTTTTTACCTTTATTAATTAAGCATTTTGGGGTAAAAGTTTTGATAAATAAATTTTATGTGTACTGTTACCGAAAGAACTTTTTATGAAGGATTTTACCACAATGTAAATGAAGGTAATTGTTTTATGATAGGTATAAATACTATACACAAGTCATGATATTTATATATTTAATAGTAACTATCACACTGTGACTTCCAAAAGACTAATATTTCTGTTATTTTGTGGGTAACACCACATCATCATTCCTTATCCTCTTTGTGAAACCTTTGGACTGCTGGGTTTCCTCATGACTGAAGAAAATCGTCCGGTGTCTGTCGGCCGCTGAACATATGGTGACTCGAGGGTATGGAAGCCTTTGTTTGCCACAATTTACCACAGCTGAGTGAAGTTTTTCGATAGCCTGGATAAAATAGGCCAGAGTAGCCTACCAGCCAGAGACAAAAGGTGTTGCTTCGTTGTAAACTCCCGATGGTAAACGCGAGGAAGTGTCAATGGCCTCAGTTACACCCCGGGCATCCTGCAGATCTAGTAAACATTGTGCCTGCTGTAAACACCCCGGCCATCCTGCTGGTTTAGGAAATATTATCATTGCTGTAAACACCCTGGCCATCCTGCTGGTTTAGGAAACATTATGCCTGCTGTAAACACCCCGGCCATCCTGCTGGTTTAGGAAACATTGTGCCTGCTGTAAACACCCCGGCCATCCTGCTGGTTTAGGAAACATTGTGCCTGCTGTAAACACCCCGGCCATCCTGCTGGTTTAGGAAACATTGTGCCTGCTGTAAACACCCCGGCCATCCTGCTGGTTTAGGAAACATTATGCCTGCTGTAAACACCCCGGCCATCCTGCTGGTTTAGGAAACATTATGCCTGCTGTAAACACCCCGGCCATCCGGCTGGTTTAGGAAACATTATGCCTGCTGTAAACACCCCGGTCATCCTGCTGGTTCAGGAAACATTAAGCCTGCTGTATACACCCTGGCCATCCGGCTGGTTCAGGAAACATTATGCATGCTGTAAATACCTTGGTCATCCTGCTGGTTTAGGAAACATTATGCCTGCTGTAAACACCCCGGCCATCCGGCTGGTTTAGGAAACATTATGCCTGCTGTAAACACCCTGGTCATCCTGCTAGTTCAGGAAACTTTATGCCTGCTTTAAACACCCTGGTCACCCTGTTTCGTTGAGCAGTAAATCTTTGATTTTAATTTAATTGCTTGTCAATAGCAAGATTAAAATTCTCAAGTTCCAGCATTACACCAAAAGAACTGAATCAGTGGACGTGGAGAGCAAAGGAAGACAATAAAAAGTGTGGATTTACTACTAGCTGTAAATTAACTGAGTGTTATTGGCGGAAGAATTTATGGCAGTGATTTAGGCGATCATACGAAAGCTAAGTGAATGAATTAGCCCAGTCCGAAATACAACTCTGCCATGAGGCCATGAGAGAGAGAGAGAGAGAGAGAGAGAGAGAGAGAGAGAGAGAGAGAGAGAGAGAGAGAGAGAGAGAGAGAGAGAGAAGGAGGGAGGGAGGGAGGGAGGATAGGGAATACCGGCATGGGGGATAGAAACTGCATGTTACTATGAGTGTGTGTTACCACTATTTCTGTTATTGTAATGGCTGTTCACTTTTTCTAACATGTAAGCTAACTCTGGTCTATAATGAATCACCCATATCACGTAATATATCTATGATTACTACATGCAGTCGTAATATTACCTGCATTCAGCTTCAGCTGAAAAGACTGATATTATATTTATTAAAAGGCGTGTGCATTGCATACGTTCATGAGAGTTTTTCACTGTAGCTATCTACTCGTATGTGAGTTTCTTTTACAAAATACAATGAATAGTGCGAAAAAATACCATCATATTAAGATAAATATGATTATCTTTATCTTTCTATCCATCAATCTCTCTCTCTCTCTCTCTCTCTCTCTATGTATATATATATATATATATATATATATATATATATATATATATATATATATATATATATATATATATATATATATACAGTATAGTCATTTTAAATGACTGTTGTATGTGCTGGGTAATGTTATAATACCACTTGCGCTGCATCGGTGTCATGTGGTGAGGCTTTATACACCAGAAGCACCTTACCAAATGAATTCTGTTTCTTCCTGATAGTCATTTATATTTTTCTGGCTATTACTGCGTGGTAGATGAACATTTCACGTTAAATTTCCTTCCCTTATATATTTAGCCATGTTCCTTCGTTTTAACTGTTTCTCGAGTGTAATGACGGAATCCTCCAGTATATGTCCCAGTCACTTTTTAGTACCTCTTCCTAACGTTACATTTTAATGTAACGAAACTTAAAGTAGCCTGGCTGTTTAATCTAATCTTACCTAGCAATTCCACCTAACTTACCCATGATTCGAACAAGGTTTGGCAAATCCACCATTACAGTCGTCGGTAAGTCATAAAGAACATGATGATAAAAGCAAAGGGAAGAACAGTTAACGGAAACAATTGTTCACAGCCATAAAAATAGTCAGAAGAATACAGAAAAACTGGAAAAATTATAATAATTGAGCTGTTAAGATCATTTTGCTCTTAAAGTAAAACGTGCATTTACCATAATTTATATTGTGTGGACCGCGGTAAAAGCCCATAATTAGTAGTATATGAGACGATACACTCATCTTGCATTCAGCTAACGACATGACGCATGGGACAGGCTGCAATATTTAAACCTGCGTAGAAATCCCACATCATTCAAGCAGGTTTGACCCAACATTCTTGGCATCATGGGCATTTAAGCGTCATCTGGAATTAAACGTGTATATCTCAAACTTATATATGATGTCGTGTTCATTAAGATAACATATTAGCATAGAGAGTAGGTTAGTTGGATGATGGTGGTGATGATGATGATGAAACTTTTAAAATGATAACGATTACAAAGTATACACACATCACTAATTTTCGAATAAAATGATGTAATCAGATAATGGACTTCACAAGAAAAAGCTATGTCAGCCAACAGTTTGACCTGATTAGCATGTTATAATGGGGTTATTAACTCACCAGCTGTAAAAAACAAACAGCTATACGGGTCAGTCATAATACATCAGTATCAACTTAGCTGTAAACATAAATACAAATTTTGCCTATTTAACTACGCCATCAAATAAAGTGTAGAGGTTAAGTACTATTCTATCTTATATATTATTAATCGGTTTATTTACTTGTTTACTTGCAGGATATCATATAACCTTCGGCATGGATTTACACAAAATATTGTGACAATTAAATACGAGTAAAACCTGTGAGCCACAACATCCTTTGATGCAGAGTTGTATAGTTTTCTTTATTCAGTCATGATTGAAGAAAGAAGAAGATTGTAGTCCTATGCACGGCACTGCAGGACTGCATTTCTGAGGGTTGCGGCCAGGAAACCTTCCCACGATGGCTTAGGTCTGGTTGGAAAGGGTGTGTAGGGAAGATGTGGGGTGTTTGTGCTATAGAGGTGGGTACTTGTGCTATAGAGGTGGGTACTTGTGCTATAGAGGTGGGGTGCTTGTGCTATAGAGGTGCGCCGGTTGTGCTATGGAGGTGGGTACTTGTGCTATAGAGGTAGGTGCATGTGCTATAGAGGTGGGTGTTTGTGCTATAGAAGTGGGTCTTTGTGCTATAGAGGTGGTTGTTTGTGCTATAGAGGTGGGTGTTTGTTCTATAGAGGTGGGTGTTTGTGCTATAGGGTGTTTGTGCTATAGAGGTGGGTGCTGGTGATATAAAGGTGGGTGCTTATGCTATAGAGGTAGGTGCTTGTGCTATTGAGGTGGGGTGTTTGTGCTATAGAGGTGGGTTGGTTATGCTATTGAGGTGGGGTGCTTGTGCTGTAGAGGTGGGTCCTTGTGCCATAGAGGTTGGTGCTTGTGTTATAGAAGCGGAGTGTTTGTGCTACAGAGTTTTTTTTTCTTTTTTTTTATTCCATAGAGGTAGTGAGCTTCTGCTGTAGAGGCGTGGTGCTTGTGCAATAAGGTGGGATGCTTGTGTTGTGAAGGTGGGTGCTTGTGCTATGGAGGTGGGGTGCTTGTGCTATAAAGTATGATGCTTGTGTTGTGAAGGTGGGTGCTTGTGCTATAGAGGTGTGGTGCTTGTGCTATAAAGTATGATGCTTGTGTTGTGAAGGTGGGTGCTTGTGCTATGGAGGTGGGGTGCTTGTTCTATGGTTGGTGTGGTATGTCTGCGTATGGAGGGATAGTTTGTAGTTTCTTTCTTCACAATACAACCCAGTCAGTCGATTTACATACAGGTACCAACTCGGTGCCTGATTAAAACGGACGTGGATCTCGCAATTTCACCGGCCCAGGAATCGAACCCTAACCTCTCGCTTGCAGAGCAATTATGCTACTGCTGTACCATTTTCTTATAATTTTGTTAGTTACCAGATGTTCTTGCTGTCCCTACGAAGCACCCCAGGTAGAGGGAATGTCTTAATTAACTTCTTAACCTCGAATGCGTATTGAATATTTTATTCTGATGAATAGCAGATGATATTCAATATTGGCAAGACGTAATAGAGATGAAAGAGTTAGAAGACATCTCGGCTGAATATTTAACCCAGTGGCGGATGTGGGTTTGTTTCTAATGAATGAGGTCGCCAGTTAGTACCTAGAACAACAACAACAACAAAGTACGGTCGTACCACAAAATAATCCAAAAAACCACACACACACACACTCACAAAAAAAAAAAAAAAAACAGTATTAGACAATGAAATACATGATATTTTGATATGCACAACACTACTTTTTCGCCAGATACAAATATATGTGAAGTGAAGGCTAAAGATTTGCAGTATATATTGTGGTAAATAAATCGATAGCCGTGTAAACAAAGGTGAGGGAATGTTGACGTTTACGTGAGCTTGGATAAGTTGTGTCCTTTTCTGTGTCTTTATATTGTGTCTTGGATTGAATTGTCTGGAGACGCTCTTACTCTTTTTTTTTCTTTACTCTCCTTTTCCTACAATTTCTTCTCGTCTTCTTTCATGCTTCGCAACTGTTTTTCTTTTATGTTCGTTTTTTTTTTCATTCTTTCTTTCCTGCTTAATTTTCCTCCGTTTTCATCGCCTGTTTTTCCTTTTTTAGTCATCCACAGTCTCCTTCACGCTTTTTCTTTTCTTTTCTTTTCTTTTCTCGTCTTCCCTCTTCCTATATCTGTGTCCGTCTCAGTGTTTGTCATATATATTTGTCTTTTTTTTTTTTTTTATGCTACACGCATTTGCTGCCTTTGATTTTGTTTTCCTGCATTTTTCCGAGATCCAGTTGCTGGAACAAGCTGATGGAGTGTAAGAGGTAAGATGATGTGTAGTGAGAGGAAGAGTTAGTTTCATGTAGATAAGGAAGGTGTTCTTGTCATGGCCATCCCTTACAGGATGCAGTGTTGGTGTCTGGTAATATATAAATAACCAATTCCATTACCTAGTATAGTTACACCACCACCGTGTGTAAGATATCCCTCACATTTCTCACTGAGTCTGTGTGCTATATTATGAGGGTGTGAGGATGTGGGTGTGGGAGTCATATTGATGTGTGAAGTACTTACCCTCGGAGATTCAAGTGTTCTCCATAATCGCATCTATATAATTAGGTCACTTGCACAGACAAACAATTAGACAAATTATATAAAACACACACACACACACACACACACACACACACACACACACACACACACACACACACACATGCAGTGGTATAATCGTATTCTTAAAGCATAGACTGAAACAAGGTATTCAGTATTCATAAGTAATTTACATGTGTATGTGAAGAACATTGTAATGTTGATGTTGTCAGTGCAGCCCACGGTTGTTCAAAGATCACAGAGACGACAGACAAGGGCTGCTGTTACTTTACCACATGTACTGCTTTGGGCTCATATGCATTACTATGACTGGGGCGCAAAAGGAAGAATGACGCACGAAAGCAAGCACGCACGCACGCACGCAAGCACACACACACACACACACACACACACACACACACACACACACACACACACACACACACACACACACACACACACACACACACACACACACACACACACACACACACATCAGGGGAAGATGATGAGTATCTCACATACGGGCTCCTTGCTCACACACGCACACATTTTCACTCACTGTTCTTCCAGTACATGATGCCCTTCCTTTTCTCTCTACTTTTATTCCTGTACCTTCCTCGTTACTATGCCTCTGCCCACCTATGGTGGAGTAATTATTAAGTTATTGGTCTGTCCGTCCATGCGTGAGTGGTTGCCTGAGTGCGTGTGTGGGTCCGTACGTCTATACCACTCCTGTGGGCCCGGTATCTCCTGAACTCATCGATGGATTTCCACCAAACTTCTGCTAGTGATGCAGTATGATCAGAGAAAAAAATACAGGTTCTCTCTTGATGCAGTATGAGATGACGAACTAATTAGGTCAGTTAGGTCAAGGAGTCAAAGGTTATGGTCATTTGGGATCTACTTAGTTCACCCTTGTGGGCGCGATATCTCCTGAACCTCTCAACGGATTTCAGCCAAACTTTTATCAGTGATACAATATGGAGGGACGATGAACTTATTAGGTCAGCAAGGTCAAAGGCTCAAAGGTCAAGGTCATGTGGGTGTCAGCACAATATCCTGAACCCCTCAACTGATTTCGACCAACTTTTGTCAGTGATACAGCATGAAGGGACAATAACCTGATTAGGTTAACAAGGTCATGGGGTCAAAGGGCAAGGTCATATGGGGTCGACTTTGTTTACCTATAGTCTAATTTCAACCTGCAATGAACCCTTCCATGGATGTTGTGTGGCGAGCCGTGCGCAAGACTTGGTGGAGGCACACCGAATGACGCTTTGTGTGGACAACTTGAGGCCCGAGTTCAAGGCATTTCATTTCTTTTCCTTCACTTTTAACCTCTCTCTATATTTTCCTCATTTCATTCATCTTTCCTGTCACCCAACTTTTTCAGGATTCTCCGCCTCTCATCACTGTTTTTCTTTTATCACTTTTTCTCTTCCTCCCTCTTTTTCTTCTTTCCTACTTTCCTCCCGCCCTTCTGCCATCGCTCCTCCTCTTTCCTGCCCTTATAGCCGCATCCAGCCCCCAGCTTCCTTACCAAATTCCTGAACCAACTTCCTCCTCCAGCTTGTTCTCTTTCCTTTGCATCTGTCCCCACCTCTCCTCCTCCTCCCTTCTCTCCTTCCTCTTCCCTTCTCTCCTTCTCCTCTTTCTCTTCTTCTCCTTGTGCACACTCTTCCCTGCTTTCCTTCTGCTTTCTCTCGTCTTTGTCGCACTGCCTTACACTTTCTTCATTTTACACCTCTTCCCATACTTCCTGTTTCCCTATTTGCTTCATTTCTCTTGTCTTTCTTTGCCTCTCTCTTTGCATTTTCTTGATCTCCTTCCGCCCTTCCCTTGTATCTTTCCATTCATTGTTTTCTCTCCTACTAGCCTTCTTCCACTCATTTCTCCTTTCTTCCTTCCTTCCTTCCTTCCATCCATCCATCCACCCATCCTTCCTTCCTTCATTCATTCATTCAGTCAGTCAGTCAGTCATTCTTTCACTCTATTTTATCTCCTCCCTTTGTTCCTCCTACTCTCCATTTTCTTCTCATCTCTGTGTGTGTCATTAGGCTACATTAATAACTTGGTGTCTGGGTCGTAACTCTTTCGGGACAACAAACGCACCTGCTGCCATCCTTATCATCGTCCTCAGCCAAGTTTTCCTGCTTACCTCACCCAACTTTTTGTATTTTTCTTTCTTTGATATGTTTTATCCCTTTCTTATCAAGTTATTTTTTCCTTCTTTTGCTTCTGTTAAGAGTAATACATTTTTCACCTTTTCAAATCTCTTAATTATGTATTGTAATTGAACTGGGGAATAGCCATGGGTGTGGAATGTTTTCTCGTGTAGCTGCAGTTGCGGCTACAACCAAGCAACGAAAAAATTGTCACATACTCCAGTGGAAAAGTCGAAGCAAGTTTTCTTTTAAATATATACTTTGTCTTGAATTACTCACTTCTTGTGCCTTTGCACGTGTGTGTGTGTGTGTGTGTGTGTGTGTGTGTGTGTGTGTGTGTGTGTGTGTGTGTGCATCATGCATGTCGCTTGTCGCTACAAACAGTTTGATGCACAGCAGATCAGAGGAATTGCTAGCAAAGTGTCTTGAGATGATCAAATAATTTGAAACAAAGTCCACTTCTGTGATAATATCCGGCATACTCCCAGGGATCAATGCAGAAAATAGCTTCTATGGTAAAGCCTTCAACATTACTGTCTCAAATCTCTCCACACGCAAGAAGGAGTCAACTTTGTTAGTCTGTGGGACCAATTCTATGACCAATTCTATGAGCAAAGTATTCTTTTCCAGGAAGATGTTCTCCATTTGAGGTCGCTAGGAGCGCCACAGCTAAGTAGATTTTTAGATGATAAAGTTGTCCTCTTCCCCCCCCCAAAAAAAAAAAAAAATAATAATAATAATAATAATAATGCGGCGCATCCAGGAGCAGAAATCTCAACGTAAATACTTAAAGTCAGTTCATCGAATGTTTGAGGCAGAATTAGAGTCTGCTGTGTTAACACACATAATCTGTGCAACAAGTTTGAGGATTTAGAATCTCTTATTTACCTAGAAAATCTTGACATCATCAGCATCACAGAGTTCTGGAACAGATTACCCTCAGATACCATAAACAGTATCTCAATTAAGACATTTAAAAACAAAATAGACAAGCACTTGCACTAGAATCCTCAGCTGTCTCCTTATCTGTCCGAATAACTTACTTTTACCAGTTACGTATAAGTTCGTTTCCCTCCTGTCTACAACACATTCCGTAAACTTAACAAACCCGTACATAGCATCGCGTCACGTCATTATATATTTATCAGTTTATTACAAGCAAATAAAAGAGTATAAGCACAGACTAGGATCTGCACAGATAGCCCTAAGTTTACGATCACTATGATATGTAAGGGGAGTGGATACTAGCGTGAGAAAGGTAGGAGAGAGGGGAAAGGGTAGATGGATAGGAGGGAAGGGAGTCTGGCTGAAACTGAGGGAGGGAAAGATGAAGAAGGAAAAAGAAAATAAAGGAATGTCAGGGAAGAGGTCTGATGTAAATGGAGGGGGACTGATGGTGTGAGAAGTGGGTATCGTGGATGAGTAGTAATGATACGAGTTTTCCCCCTATTAATGAACCAATAATTACCACTTCCGAGTTTACGAAAAATAATTCTGTTTCCTTTCCATGTCTTTTGCAAATTCAAAAACCTGAAAAGAAATTTTCTTAAAAAGGATCATGGGAACCGTTACTTTAATAAGGCAATCAAAATGTCGTTCACTATCGTGGGTAAAGGGTCAGTACTGAATAGGAATATAATGCATTGTATTTGTTTTGTCTAGGCTGTCACTCAGTGAATGATGCATCAGGAAGTAGGAAGATTATTTCTTTTAGTTGTTATTGTTCTTTGCTCCTGACTCATCTGAAACGTAAACCCGGCGGGTTGATGGCTGAAGTTTCTTTTGCAGGCCACCATCCACCTTTCAGGGAACATAGAGGGAATGAAGGGGCGTTTGTATATCCTGACAGTGGAACCGGTCGGTTATATCAACACTGCCACACGAAGGCGTCCACCTACAGCACAAAGTAACAGTGAAACCCATTTAAAATTTTTTGTCCATTTTCACAAGTTGACTCAGGCTTCTAAGACACACAAATCTGATGTAAGTGAATGTATTGTATGTGGCGGAATGTGTGTCATGTTAGATTTCTTGTTTATATCTTTAGTAGATTTTTGCTAGTCCAAAAAAGCAACTGATCCATATAGCAAAGGATCCACTGACTCGCCCCTGTTCCGAGCAATGCATAGGTATATATGGTAGAAGAATTTTGAAGTCTAGACTAGTAAATGCATGAGGGTATGTGTTCTGGAGATACGATATTGTTTGTAAGTGAGGACTGTCATTGATAAAAATTTCAGTGTGAAATTTTTTAAAAAGTATATGTAAGGACATTGGTACAGTATATGGTCAAGGAAAAGAATCATGCCATGCACTCGAAGGCTGCACTAATCACACAGCATAGGCAGTGAGTGTGTCAGTGTGTGACGTGACACCATCCATCTTAGTCAAATAGCATAACCATTGAACGTGTCAGTATTTGAGGTGACATCATCCAACTTAGGTAAATAAAATAGCCAGTGAGTGTGTTGGTGTCTGACTTGACACCATCCAACTTAGTCAAGTAAATAACAGCCGATGAGCGTGTCGGTGTTTCATTTGACACCATCTAACATAGGCAAGTAACAGCCAGTGAGCGTGTCACTGTGGGGTGACACCATCCAACTTAGATAACATGGCCAGTGTGTGAGGTGACACCATCCAACTTAGATAACATGGCCAGTGTGTAAGGTGACACCATGCAACTTGGATAACATAGTCAGTGTTTGAGGTGACACCAAGCAACTTGGATAACATGGCCAATATGTGGGGTGACACCATCCAATTTAAATAACATGGCCAATGTGTGAGGTGACACCATCCAACTTAGAGAACATGGTCAATATGTGGGGTGACACCATCCAACTCAGATAACATAGCCAGTGTGTGGGGTGACACCATCCAACTTAGTTAAGTAGCATAGCCAGTGTGTGGGGTCACATCATCCAACTTAGTTAAGTAACATAGCCAGTGTGTAAGGTGACACCATCCAACTTAGATAACATAGCCAGTGTGTGAGGTGACACCATCCAACTTAGATAACATAGCCAGTGTGTGAGGTGACACAATCCAACTTAAATAACATGGCCATTGTGTGGGGTGACACCATCCAACTTAGTCAAGTAACATAGCCAGTGTGTGAGGTGACACCATCTAACTTAGATAACATAGCCAGTGTGTGAGGTGACACCATCTAACTTAGATAACATAGCCAGTGTGTGGGGTGACACCATCCAACTTAGTCAAGTAACATGGCCAGTGTGTGAGGTGACACCATCCAGCTTAGATAACATGGCCAGTGTGTGGGGTGACACCATCCAACTTAGTCAAGTAGCATAGCCAGTCAGCGAGTCATTGTGTGAGGTGCGACACCATCCATCTTTGCCGCCTACGGGTGGCAGTGATGGAGGAGCCAGAGTTACGGGGCAAGTTTCATGATAATGCAAAGTATTGTCCGATATTGTACAACTTGTGTAAGATGGCGGCAGCTGAGAGAGGGGCTTAGGATGAGAGTTGGTGACAAGTAGATGATGATGATGGTGACTGGAACAGAGTGAAGAATGAGAGAGGGGGGTAAGTAATGATGGTGGGATAGTGAAGAATGCAGGGTAAGATGATGATGATGATGATGGTGATGGTGACTGGCAAAGAATGATATGAAACAAGAGAAATAAAACGCTTGGTAGACGAGGAATGTATGAGGGATGATGAGAAGTGTGAGGGAAGGAGAAAGCAGATTACAGGGAAAGGTAAAGCGATGTAAAATTAAATACTACACACTGAGATAGTAAGTAAAGAATAAGCAAAGGGAGAGAAGAAGAATAAAAGTTGTCAGTGGAGGGAAGGAGACAATGAATATAAAATGAACATTCTAGATGTAATATGTAAGACATACCGGTAGGCATAACTCCAGTGTACTCTGAAGTCTGTTCTAGCAGATAATGAATGCAGCACACACACACACACACACACACACTCACACTCACACACACACACACACACACACACACACACACACACACACACCACTAAACTAATTTTGAGCCTCCAAAGACACATTATGACATTTATCATCAGGCGAACCATATTGGAAAAAACAGTGTGAACAGTTGGGTAATACACATTTGACATTAGTGACACACAGAGGCTAGTTTCTCACCACAACAGCGCCACCCTAACAACTTGGTAGCCAGCCAGGCGCAGTCAGCACTCCCTCTCATAATCCTGTTGGTCTGTCACGTTTCCCGCACCACGTCACCTCTCCTCCCACCTCCCCCCTCCGTTCCAACCTCACTCCCACTCTCTCCCCCACACTACCCCTCCCTTCCCCATCATTACCTATCCCATCCCCCACAATCTCCCTCCTATCCCCTCACTCTCCTTCCCTTTCCCCTCTCACTCCCCTTCATTTCCCCCTCACTCTCCCTCCCTTCCCACTCACTTCCCACCCCACCTTCCATGTTCCCTCCTTCCTCCCTTCCCCCTCACTCATCCTTCACCCTGCCCGCCCCACCTCCCATCAACAAACTTTGGAGGGAAGTTTTGGGAGATATCCTGGCAGTTTTCCTCTCGCTCTTCATGTTGTCCTATGTTATCATTCTCACCATGTCCATTTCCAGTTGCTCCGCCATCAATACCAAGGGTCTTTCTCTCTCTCTCTCTCTCTCTCTCTCTCTCTCTCTCTCTCTCTCACACACACACACACACACACACACACACACACACACACCAATCTCTACCCACAAAAGGCAACCATAACAGTCACCAGTCACCGAGAAGGGTGAGCGGACTCCCAGGTCCACCTGACTCCACACCTCGCCGCACCACTCTGCCTGACAGAGCTATGGCCACCAAGTTGGTCTGTTCCGTTGGTAAAGCAGGAATAAGGTGACGAATATACGAGCATGGTGATGGTTTGGCAATTCGATCATGTGGCTCAGTAGTGGTAGTCGTGAGTGCCAGTTACAACCTGAAACTCCTTTACTGTTGGCCAGGTTGCATGATATTAAAATTTAGTCTCACAACCTGGCCATCATATGTAATATAAGGCGGAGAATGACTGTGTTGCAGCAAACTCAGGTGGTGTATGATAATATCTAGTAAGAAGCTGGTAACGTACGCCGTTAACACACTGCGACATTTATTATCATTTTTTTTTTTAAGTTTTATGTGCTTTTTAACGTCAGCTTTTTGGATAACAGATCGTGAGTATGATCCAAAGAGTAAATAATAATAATCATCATCATCATCATCATCATACTTCTATCAATCTATCTATTGCCAGACGCCTTAATCCCGTACGGGGTGGCCACAAACAAATCGCCTCCACGTCGCCCTGTCCCCCACCATTTTACTGCCCTGCTCCCAACTCACACCCCTCTCTCTCATATACCTCTCTACTCCATCCCTCCATTTCATCCTTGGCCTCCCCCTCCCTCTCCCCCCCTCCACCTCACTCACATTCACTCTCCTCGTCAGCCTCTCACCCTCCATTATCTCCACATGGCCAAACCACCTCAGTGTGTTCCTCCTAACGCTTCCTATCACATCCACATCCACACCACAACGCTCCGTTATATCCTCATTTGTCAGCCTATCTCTCCATGTGGCTCCACAGGCTCCTTTTAACAACATAGTATCGTCTGCAAACAACAGTACAGCGAGTTTCCAAACACTACCCTCTCTCACTAGGGCCACTCCAACATCCACTGCCCTACCTTGTATATCTTTTATTACCCCATCCATGTACAGATTGAACAACCGTGGAGACATGACACACCCTGTTTCAACCCAACCTTCAAAGAGAAATATTCACTCAGTTCACCATCCACACGCACTGCAGCCTTAGCATCATCATACATACTCATCACAGCATTCAGCAACTTCCCATCTACTCCATATATTCTTAATACTTTCCACAATCCTTGTCTATCCACCCTGTCATATGCCTTCTCCAAATCTATGAAAGCCGCGTACGACTTCTTTCCCTTCTCTAGAAACTTTTCCATTAAAGATCTAAGAATGAATATCTGATCTACACAACCTCTTCCCTTCCTAAAGCCTCCCTGTTCTTCTCCAACTAATTCCTCTGTTATTTCTCGAACTCTGTCAATAACTATCCTCTCATACACTTTTCCTATTACACTAAGATGACAAATCCCCCTATGATTACCACACACTTCTTTTTCCCCTTTCCCTTTGTACATGGGAATAATTATACCTGACTTCCAATCCTCCGGGACTCTACCTTCCTCCCAGCCAATCTGCACATCTTCCACATCCATTCTACTACTATCTCTCCCCCATGCTTCATCATTTCACCACACACTCCATCAGTTCCTGGGGCTTTCCCTAATTTGACATTCTTCATTGCTTCCACAACTTCTATCCTACTGATTTCTTCCTATCTTCTCCCCTCCCTCCTTCTCCCAGCCATTCCCCAGCCACTTATACTCACATTACTTCCATTCTCTATATTCAACAATTCCTTAAAGTGCTCTCTCCATCTGCTCACTTTTTCTCCCATCTCCATTAGTAATTTACCGTTTTTATCTTTCACTCCCCTACTAACTTCATTGCCACCCTGTCTGACTCTCTTCACCTCTTTCCAGTACATTTTCTTACTGTCTTTCCACTTTACACTCAAATTCCTTCCAATTTCCTCATCCACTCTCTTCTTAATCTCTCTCTTACTAATCTTTTCACCTCTCTCTTCCTTTCTACATATAATTCTCTCTTCTGCCTCTCAACTTCTTCCATGCCATTATTTCTCATCCATTCATTGTATGCTTTCTTCTTTTGTGCCACACCCTGTCTCACCTCTTCATTCCGCCATGATGTTCCTTGCACCCCCCTCCGCCTTCTCTTCATCCCACACACCACAACACATGCTGCACATATTTCATCTGTGAATACCTTGCACACACCTTCAATGTCCCCAGTCTGCTCCAATTCATATTTACCTAATCGTACCTCCACTTCTCTCTTATACTCTGCCTTTTTCTCATCCTCTTGTATCCTTTCCACTCTCCTTGGAACTACTCCTTCCTCCCGTCCTTCCCTTCTTCTATTTCTCTGTCTTACTTGGATCTCGATTCTGGCCACCACCAAGTAGTGGTCAGAATGTCCACTCCCCCAACCTCTATACACTCTTGCATCCATTACACATTTCGCATCCTTTCATTCACACACACACACATAATCAATCATTGCCTTCCTTTCATTCAGTTCACCACTCACCCTTCTCATCACTGGTCATGTATACCTGTGGATCATTTTGTGCCTGAAGAGGGTATTGGCTATCACCAACCCCCTCTCAGCACAAATGTCCACTAATGCACTGCCATTCTCATCTATCTCAGTAGGCAAACCCCACTCACCAACTATTCCATTCACCTTCACATTCTCTACTTTACCATTCATATCACCAATCAAAAACACTCTCTCATTCCTTCCAAACTTTTCCATGCACACTTCCACATTTGTCCAGAACTCTTCTCTCATTTTACTTGCACGATCTTGCGTTGGCGCTTACATGCACACAATCGCCCACATTTGTATTCCGACTTAATCTTACCTACACAATTCTTGAGCCAACTGATCCATACTCTCTTATGTTCTTCTTTCATCTTTTACTCACAACAATACAAACTCCTATTTTTGCCTTCTCATTCTCACCTACTCCTTCACATATACCTCATCCCTACTCCCATTCTCTCACACTCTTTCCTCTCCATTTAGTTACAGTTACACCAAATACATCCACTTTCGCACCCTCAAGCACCTGGATAACCTCTCTCTCTTTCACCTCATCATTCGCATCCCTTACATTCCACGTCGCGATCCGTACCATGTCCTTTGTCCGGCCCTTGGTCGTCATCTTTTGGTCAGTCCTTGTCCGAGGCTTCTTCGTCTTTTTAGTTTGCTGTTTTCCGGGGAGGGGCACTAACCCTCCGCCAATAATAATAATAATAATAATAATAATAATAATAATCTATCTATCTATCTATCTATAGCCCGACGCCCTAATCCCGCAAAGGGTGGCCGCAGACAAAACGCCTCCAAGTCACTCTGTCACCCACCATTTGACTACCCTCCCCCCAACTCACCCCCCCATCCCTCATATACCTCTCAACTCCATCCCTCCACCTCATCCTCGGTCTACCCCTCCCTCTCCCTCCCTCCACCTCACCTACATACACCCTCTTAGTCAGTCTTTCATTCTCCATCCTCTCCACATGTCCAAACCACCTCAGTGTATTTCTCCTAATCTTTTCAACCACATCCACATCTACCCCACAACGTTCCTTCACTTCTTCATTCGTCAACCTGTCCCTCCATGTCACTCCACATGCTCCTCTCAAGTAACTCATTTCCACTGCTCTCACTCTTGACTTGTTCCCCTCTTGCAAGGTCCACGCCTCGCTTCCATACGTCAGGGTAGGGATCACAATACCATCATGCAGTGTCTTCTTAACTTCCATACTCACCTCCCTATTTCTCATCACTGCTTTCAGTGTGCCAACAACCTTCCTTCCCTGCTGTACCCTTTCACGTACTTCATCCCCCAAAGTTCTATCCTTACTCATCACACTACCCAAGTACTTGAATGCACTCACATTCTCCATATCCTCACCATCCAACCTCACTGCACACTCTGTGACTTCATTCCTCTCAAACACCATAACTTTACTTTTGTTTACATTAACTTTCAGCTTCCTCCTCCTACACACTGTCCCAAATTCATTCACCAAACCTTGCAACTCCCATTCATCTTCACTCAACAATACTGTATCATCAGCAAACAGCAACACCGGAAGCTTCCAAATCTCACCCTCATTCATTAGGGCCACCCCCACATCCACTGCCCTACCTTGTACCTCCTTTACGACCCCATCCATATATATATTAAACAGCCATGGAGACATTACACACCCCTGTTTCAGTCCCACATTGAGATCAAAGAACTCACTCAGCTCACCATCCACTCGCACCGTAGCCCTAGCTCCCTCGTACATACTCTTCACAGCACTCAACAATTTCCCCTCCACTCCATATATTCTTAATACCTTCCACATACCTTTCCTATCTATTCTGTCATAAGCTTTCTCCAAGTCCATGAAGGCAGCATACACTTTCCTTCCCTTCTCTAGATACTTCTCCACTAAACATCTTAGAACAAATATCTGATCTACACACCCTTTTCCCTTCCTAAATCCCCCTTGTTCTTCTCCAACTAGCTCCTCTGTCATATGCCTAACCCTATCAATGAGTATTCTACCATATATTTTACCAGTCACACTAAGAAGGCAAATACCCCTATGGTTACCACATACTTCTCTCTCCCCTTTTCCTTTGTACAGAGGAACAATTATACCTGATTTCCAGTCCTCTGGAACCCTTCCCTCTTCCCAAGCCAATCTACACAACTTCCATATCCACTCCACAACAATCTCACCCCCATACCTAAGCATTTCACCACACACTCCATCAATTCCTGGGGCCTTTCCCAGCTTAATCTTCTTCATCGCTTCCACTACTTCCGACCTACTGATCTCTTCCTCCCTCCTCTCATCTCTTCTTCTCCCAGCCATTCCCCAACCACTTATACTCACACTGCTCTCACTCTCTACATTCAACAAATCCTCAAAGTGCTCCTTCCATCTCCTCAATTTCTCTCTCTTCTCCACCAACAATCTATTATTCCTATCTTTCACTCCCCTACTATTTCCCCTTTCACACTGCCTTACTTTCTTTACCTCCTTCCAAAACAATTTCTTACTCTCCCTCCATTTCACACTCAGATTCCTCCCAAACTCTTCATCCACTTTCTTCTTACTCTCCTTCACCAGTCTCTTAACCTCCCTTCTCCTGCTCACATATACCTCTCTCTTCTCTCTCTCATCTTCTCCCCTACCTCTACTCGCCAACCATTCACCATATGCCTTCTTCTTTTGTTCCACAGCTCGTTTCACCTCATCATTCCACCATGCTGTCCCTTGCACACCCTTGCATCTCCTCCTCACTCCACAAACCGCCTCACACGCTGCGCTTATCTCTTCCGTGAATATCTTACATACGTCTTCCACCCCTTCCATCTGCTCTAGCTCATACCTTCCCAATCTTTCTTCCACTATGCTCTTATACTCTGTCCTCTTCTCACTATCTTACAATTTCTCCACTCTTCTCACAGTAGCTGCTTCCTCCTGTCTTCCCCTTCGCCTCCTCAACCATTTTCTTTGCAGCTCTACCTTGGCCATCACTAAGTGATGGTCCGAGACTCCATTCCCCCACCCTCTCCACACCCTTGCATCCAACACTTGTCTTCTCATTCGCTCATCCACACACACGTAGTCTATCATTGCCTTTCGTTCAACAAGTTCACCATCCATCCTCCTCATTACTCTCCATGTATACCGGTGGATCATCTTATGACGAAAGTAAGTGTTGGCTATTGCCAACCCCTTACCAGCACAGATGTCCACCAAAGCACTACCATTCCCATCTACTTCCGCTGGCACACCCCACTGACCAACCACTCCATCCACTCGTACATTCCCGACTTTGCCATTCATGTCTCCAATCAACAGCACTCTCTCGCTCCTCTCAAACTTGTCCATACATGCCTCTACTCTCGCCCAAAACTCATCTTTCACTCTTGCCACTCGATCCTCTGATGGAGCATACACACATACAATCGCCCATGCTTGTATACCTACTTTCATCCTCACCCATACAATCCTTGCACCCACTGTTCCATACTCTCTTATATTCTCCTTCCACTTCTTGCTTATCATCAGACATACTCCCTCTCTTGCCCTCTCATTCTCACTGACTCCCGCACATATACCTACACCGTATTCCCATTCTCTCATCCTTTCACCTTTCCATTTAGTTTCAGTCAATCCACATATATCCACTTTTGCATCCTCAAGCACCTGGACAATCTCTCTCTCTTTCACTTCATCATTCACTCCTCTCACATTCCACGTTCCTAATAATAATAATAATAATAATAATAATAATCCATTATATTTACGACTTGTAAATTTTAGGATACTGTTTAGAAAAACTTTCTCATGCAAGTAGAGCTTTCTTCGTAACTCGGTTGCGATATTCTTGGTGGTGGGTGAGGAGATAAGTGTGTTGGGGATGTTAGGTGTCGTTGGTTGCTGTGGCACAGAATTGGTCACATGTGTATGACCAAAATATCTAAGCGACAGAAATACTGACCCACACCATGCTGTACAGAGAGAGAGAGAGAGAGAGAGAGAGAGAGAGGGGTGGGGGAGAATGAAGGATGTGAGAGAAAAAAAGAGATGGATAGAGGGAGAAGGAAGAGAGAAAAGGGAAAGTGAGATGGAGAGATTTCGTGTACGTTAATGAATGGCAGAAATTTTTTTGTGGGAACTAAGGGTGAGGGGAACAAGCGTCTTATCTATCAATCTGTTTGTCTGTTTGTTTTCTGCTTCTCTGTCTTTTTGTTAGTCACTCAGTCTATCAACCTCTCTATCTGTCAGTCTGTCTACCCATCCATCTGTCTGTATGTTTGTCTGTCTGCCTCGGTACCGTATATACAGTACCGACATTTCTAAGCCGTCAGCCTATCAGGGAAAGAAACTGTTACAGAGCTAATGAAAAAATAAGATATTGTCTTGAGCGCCGTTCACTGGTATGGCCCATCTATCCACCCATCCATCCATCCATCCATCCTTCTATTCGCGAACACACAAAAAGCAATGTTTGGGGGTTATTTTTAAAAGCTGACTGAGGGGGGGGGGGGAATTTTGCCCATTCCCCATACACTCCATCCATTCTCCTTCCTCCCACAGTCCGCCTCCCTAACAGCCCCCTTTCATCATCCTACGCTTCCCTCACACACACACACACACACACACACACACACACACACACACACACACACACACACACACACACACACACACACACACACACACACACACACACACACACAAACACACACACACACACACACACACACACACACACACACACACACACAAACACACACACACACACACACACACACACACACACACACACACACACAAAACAAGAGGAAGTAAAAATGCCTGAATGTTAGCCAAAAAAAAAAAAAGGAAAAAAACTATTTTTATCGCTTTCAAAACAGTGGCATCCTAAAGCTGTTGTATATCAGTTGCACAGACGAATGTCAGAAATATTAAGATGTTGGGGAGATCAATACGGATGCAGTTTTAAGCCCTGCGTTTATGATGACAGTGCGTACGCTTAGCACATCCCTACGGGTGGTCTTTCCTAACCTGTATAAAATATATGTGTGGGGATGACAAGTATAAAATACAAAAAGAGGTATTTGTGTAGAGGGCGTTTGTGGGGATAGTTTGTATCTCCCTCAATACGAAAGGTCCGTCTTCAAATGGACACAATCGTCAGAGGAAGCAAGGATTTAATTGCCGTCCCATTTATAGAGTTAAATGTGCTGGAGTACGGTAACCTAGCCACGGACTCCTACACTTCAATTTTATTTAGATTTTGCTAGCATGAAAAAGAGAAAACAACAACAACAACAACAACAACACACACACACACACACACACACACACACAAGGCTGAGTGAAAAACCACTTCTAGGTGTAACCTATGTGGTGCAAGATGGATGATCAAGATAATGGTTAGGTGATGAAGTGAAGGGGTGGTGGGGAGGGAAAGGCTGGGAAAGATAGGGGGAGGTGGGGATATGAAAGAATAATGGGTGAGGCGATGCAGGAGAGGGCAGGTGGTGGGGAGGGGACAGGTGGGGAAACTGGCGGGAGACAGGTGGGGATATAAAAGAATGATTGGCGAGGTGATGGAGTAAAGAGCAGGTGGTGAGGAGGGGAAGTGCTATAGTTACGCAGCCAATACACAACTTTGCATGGCGTGGTGATCCCCTCTCAGTCTCAACCATCCTGCTCTCCGATTTGACTCATTTTTTTTTCTCTCGTATGGCACATGTTAGTTCCTCGTCCGTTTTACTCATTTGCAAAGTTTTTCTTCTTTTCGTTTCCTATTTAGTTTGATTTCATCATCATTCACTGACTTCTTTCATTGAGTGTTCTCTTTCGTTTTCCTCCATTTTAGTGTTTAGTGTGACGTTTTACTCCACTGTGTCTCTATATCATCCTCTTCTTGCATTAATCTAGTTGATATATATTCCCTTTTTTATTATCTATTTTATCTGTTCATTTATCCTCTTTAAATCTTCCATCCGTACTTTTGCTGTATCATTGGTTTCATCATCTCTTTATTGTCTTCTTCCTTTAACCTTGACTCTTCTACTCTTGTGCAGTGATAAGTTTTCTCTCTTTCTCCTCCCTCTGTTCCGCCTACATTCCTTCCTCTCATATGTTCTTCCATCTTTTCTCTCTTGCGTTCCCTTTGTTCTCTTTCCTTCTCTCTTCCCCTGCTCCCTGGCTTCCTCCTATCAAAGTCTTTGTTTTCTTCTCTCTTCCCTTTTTCCTTTTTTCCCTCTTTCCTTCACTTTGATTCTTTTTCATCCACCTGTTTTTCGTAACTTTCTCCACCTTCTTCTTCTTTTCCTTCCTTGTTTTATACTATGAACATCATGATTCACCATCTCATCCCCTGTATTATCATCATTGTCTGCCTTCTCTCTTCTCACTTCGTTTCTCCTCTCGTTTCATCTCCACTCCTCATCACTCTCTCCTCTCCTCTGCTTCTTCCCTCTTCACCGTCCAACAGCCTCTCCTCCTCATCCACTCACGTCACCTGTTTTGTATCTCACCTGTTCCTATCCCTTCTCGCCGCTTTTGAAATGTTTTCACCATCATGGTCTCTCTCTCTCTCTCTCTCTCTCTCTCTCATTATTTTAGGATTTTGCGAACACTCTTTCATTCGTTTCGTACTCTGTTACTCCCCACTTCCTTTTTAATTTTTCTCCTCCTCTGTCTTCTTTTGCCTCTTCCTTCTATGCCCTTTATTGTACACTTTCATTCTGCCTCTTCCTCGTATTGTTTTTTTCTTTTAGCTTATGTCCTCCTCCTCCTCCTCCTCCTTCGTGTCATTGCAGTGTTACAAGTTCGGAATATCCTTCATCTCCCTCACTTCGATTATATTTGGAATATTTCCACCTGACGTTATCATAGAATTCCAGGACGTTGAGTCACAACGTAACTAAAGATTTATTTTTGAAGATGGGAAGAGGAAAGGAGGCGCAGAACCTTGCAATGTCTAGTTCTTCGTAAAAGAGCGGATGTTTGTTACGAGATGAAAAGAGTGGCGTTTACTTTGTCAACATTAGTGTATGGTTATAAGAGCCAATGATTATGGAAGTAAGAAAGACAGATCTTGACTTTAGGGAATGAGTGATTGAAAATTACACGTACTGTGAGAGCAAGACGTACGTAGTGCTTGGAAGAGAAAGGTACTGACTGTTAGAGTAGTGACTGTAATAAAAATTTATGGAAAGACGGGGAGAAAATGAGTGCTACCGAGAAAGTTAAAAAAAGCGAGAGACAAGAATGAAACAGAAGGAGCGAAAAGGCCAGAGACAAAGGGAAGGGAGCGCAAGTTGAAAACATTTGCACAAGATGAGAGGTGGTAATAACAAAAAAAACTCTTTTATACGACAATCTGCAGTCCGTTGACCAGGAAAATATAAACAGACAACGAAAGGACGGTACAATAGAAAGAGGATAACAGAGGAGATGGGGAGGTGGAAGGAAAGATATAGATTATAGAGAGAGGAGATGAGGAGGTGGAAGGAAGGATATATAGAGAAACGAGAATGTAAGATCTAATTGGAAAGAAAAAAATAAGAAATGAAAGATAGGGAGGCGAAAGTAAAGATTAGGAGAGAAAGGAGAAAGCGAGATTTAAGAGACTAGGAATGGAGTTAGGAGTAGCCGATAGATAGGAGGAAAGGAAATTATAGGTGGTAGTTAGCAGAGACAGGAGTTAAAATGGTGTACGAGGGAATGGAAAGGAAGACGCAAGGGTCAAAGAATAAAGAGTAGGGGCGGGAGGGAAAGTAGTAAGGAAGAGAGAAAGAAATTGTTGAAATGAGAGAGGTGAAAGTACGAGGGATGGATGAACGAAAAGGGAAAAGTGGAGGACGGTAGGAGAAGAAAGTGAAAAAATTAGACACAATAGAAACAGGAGATGGAAAGATAATGGCAAAAGGAAAAGAAACATTAGGGAGAGAGAGAGAGAGAGAGAGAGAGAGAAGGTATAGTTACGTGAAGGATTAATGAGGAGGAGTTGGGCGCAAGTGGTGAGGTAAGGAGGTGAGGCAATGAGGCAAAGGTGAGGTTAATGAGGTCTGTGACAAAGAGGCACAAGTGTTGAGATGAGGAGGTGAAGGAAGACTGAGGCAGAAATGAGTTTAATGAGATGTGTGTCAAATTGAGGCCCAGATAGTGAGATGAGGTTCAGATGGTGTTATAGTGTGAAGTAAAAGGAGTAACGGTGTGGGGTGGCCGTGAGACAAGAGGTGATGAGGTAAAATATATTCTTGTCACTTTTCAAGGTGACGGTGAAGGGCTCTCTTGCCAGCCAACAGCTTTCTTGCCAGCCAACAGTGTCAAGGGAAGCCGGGGGGAGCATTACTTATGTCTCTAATTAGGACCTTTGCTGAAGAAGTTGATGAAGGAGCGACACGACGAGCACATCACATCAAACACCATCTGACTCTGGGTAGGATGGGAAGAGAAGAGTGAGAGGGAAGGACTGGTATGATGGTGGGTGGTGAGACATTGACAGAAGAAGTTTACTTATCTAACTAGGGTCCAGGTGAATACAAAAGTGCTATATCTTTCACAATGCATGGTGGTGTGAAATCAGATACCTAGGATAAGTATCCCCTGCAAAAAATTAGCAATATGGGAAATCATGAAAGTTAAAATTAGATGTTTATTAGCGATCTAATGCTGGAAAAATGGGGATGGTGGTTGTGAGAAAGTAGTGGGAAAGACAGGCTGGAATGATGGAGGAAGATGCAGGGCAAGACAAATACACTGGTGAAGACTGGCGGCCCAATAGATATAAAAAGGGTCTCTCGTGACGACAGGTGTTGTATCACTGGCGGCGTTGGCTATGAACGGAAGAAAATGAGATGAGGTGAGGGGAAGAGAATGGACAGGACGAGTTAGGATGGTGACGAGGAAGAACTAAGCTGGTGTAAGAAGTGGGCAGGACAGACTGGGAGGGTGGTGGTCGGTTCGGAAGGATGGAGGCAGTATATCTTGTGAAGGCGGGTGTTGTAAATGGGATGGGATGGTTGTTGCTAAAGCTTAAACCAAAACTATCTCCTAAAACAAGTCCACAAGCAAGATGAACAATAACAGCAACAAGAAAGTACATACACGCCACTCGGGTATTCCTCACCTTTTACGACGCAGGTAAGAACGGAGGTGATGCATGCTACATTATTAGAGAGAGAGAGAGAGAGAGAGAGAGAGAAGGATAAAATACAAGCTATCATTATGACTGGAGCGTAGGATGGGATTTAGAAGTTGTTGATGCACGCAAAGGTGACCTACCACACGCCAGGTGAGCTGAAGCACGAGTAACACGAGGAACATAACACTTACCAGTAGGAAGTAGCAGACGTGCAGCCCCCTGAATATGAGAGAAAAGATGGGCACATATCAACATTATTTGAATTTGCTCTAATACCACTACATATCTTATGCACCTTCTCATCACAAGCACTGCGCAAGATGGAGTTACTTCCCACCTAAGTGCATAACACTTGCGAATATGCAGTGACAAACATGTAGCCCAGTGAATATGAAGAAATCGGAGAGGCACATACACTTTCCTTTGCATAACACTTATTAATATGAAACTGTGGACGGAAGCGAGGACTTACAGCCACCATCGCTGTAATGACAGGACAGAGGAAGACTTGTAGGGGTACTGGGGGTCATGATGCTAGGAAGGTCAGAGCAACTCATATCCATAATGCGGGACCTGTGGAACAACTAGTGTGGTGTGGTGTTGTGTAGCGTAATGTAGTGTTGTGTAGTGTAGTGTAGTGCAATGTAGTGTAGTGTAGTGTACTCTAGTGCTGCCTATTGTAGGGCAGTGCGGTTTAATCTAGTTTATTTACTGTAATTTAGTGTGGTGAATTGTACTAGTGTAATTTAATGCGGTGTAGTGTGGCATGATTTCACTACAAGCCTGGTTGCCATAAATAATGATTATATAATACTGAAAAAGGTAAGTAAGAGTGACACCAATGGCAGTCCTGACCATAATATCACTTACGTAACTGACAACACGCATTGGTAATTAAGGAGTGACACCAGTGATAGTCCTGACCATAATATCACTTACATTACTTGACAGCATTCATTGGTAGTTAAGGGGGAGTGACACCAATGTCAGTCCTGGCCATAATATCACTTGCATTGTTGATAAAATGCAATGATATTTAAGTAGGAGTGACACCAATGGCAGTCCCTGACCATAGTATCACTTACATGCATTACTGACAACATCCAGTGGTATTTAAGGAAGAGTGACGCCAATAGCAGTAATGGCCAAAATATCACATGCATTACTGACAACACACTTTGGTAACTAAGAGGGGGTGACACCAATGGCAGTCCTGGACATAATATCACATGCATTACAGACAATATGCGTCTGATACTTGTTACAGTCACCCGGGTGCATGCAAGGATTAAAACCAAAAGAGTTTAATAACAAAACTGTCACAGCCAGTGTGTGACTGTTGGATATGTAGATTCATTTTCATGCATCAATGTTTCATTAGTTCTCGAGTCGGTATTAAAGTTAAGTTCATTTTCCCAATAGGAGGTGAGGAGGGATTTCACCAGCTTAGAGTCGGCAGTCACCTGGCAGCCCTGCCCTTGCTCGGACTAACCACCACCGCCACGAGTGTCTAGTGCAGCTGTATACCGTTCCGTGTGATTCTATTTTGGAATCGAGTGCAATTGAATTTATTTGAGAAATTGTTGCAGTGCTGTGAATCAGTGATGATTTCAATTTATTTAGTAAGTTAATGGCTGCGGTCAGTGAGGAACAGAAAGGTTACGGTCGGTGGCGGGAAGGTGTGTGGTGGTCCGAGCCTGGGCCGTGCTCCAGTGACTCCCGACTCGATCATTCCTTCATTATTAACTTTAACTTAACGTTAATATACAAATTTATTTGATATTCGTGTAATCTGCATTTAAGACGCTGTTTCTGCTTAAGTATACTGACTTGTAATAAGAATAACGAACTTTGAGGTTATTAATTGTCTGAGGTACCTTTAACAATGGCAGAGGTGAAGTGCTTGTTTGAAGTTACCCGACATTAAAGACAAGTAATTTATTTGTTTGTAAATATTGTGAATATTTGTTTTGAATATATAGATATGAAAACTTTACTTTGTTTGATGATACCTGTGTTTGCCTGGTCAGTAAGGATTTAGTGTGCAATGATGCAAAGAACCTTATAAAACTCTATTGATAATATTTCTGGGGAGCATATTAATGCTCGGTTAAGAGTTTTATGACAAAAACTCCCCACACACTCGAGACTTTCCAGCAAGATTAATCCTTTCACACCTGTCAACCTCTAAATACTCTCCCCGAAACACCGTACACACGAAATACCACAACACCTATTATGCACCTACTCATCACAAACACTGCACAACATGGAGTTACTTCTCACACTCTTGTGGCAAAATGCAAGTGGCAACACCCTCTCCACTCTGACAGTACATCCATAAGCCCCATCTACCTTGTGGTACTTACTGTCTCTATTTTCATTTCTCCTGTGGTTAATTTGCATAGATATGAATAAAGATAAATAAACTGAGATAGATAAATAGACAAAGAAGATTAATCCATTCAGCGTAACACTTAAACCATGCTGGTGCATTATGGGAATGACGTAATACGTGATTTTTCCACATTCAGTAACCAAACGTGGCATCCAAGTTGTACTGAACTTAAACTCTTTCACCAACACCATACCTTTATTACTCTTTGTATAATTACCTCCGCCAACAAAGTGGGAGGAGGTTTTGTATTCATCAATGTTTGTCTTTTTGTTTGTTTGTCCACACGAGATCTCCAAAAGTTCTCAATGAATTTCAATGAAATTTTATTGAAGGATGGGCCATGGGCCAAGAAAGAATTGATTAAATTTGGGGGCGGATCCGGATCAGGATCCTGCAATGCCATTGGCGGAGGTATGCGCTCTCTGAATGCTATCTACTTACAATTACGTTGGGCAGGAACCAAAAACGGAAACAAGAAAACACAAGTTATATTCCGAGTTTCCAATGAAATGGACAACACTTAGTCATTCATCATTCATGACTTTTTTCTTTTTTTTAAGGGAAACATTGAGCTGGGGCTGGGGAGTGAGGGTGGAAATTGCTGATTCTGTAACAGCAGGCACTCCAAAACTGTGTAGTCCAACTCAGAAGGAGGGGACTATGAACCTAGCTCACAAAACACACACACACACACACACACACACACACACACACACACACACACACACACTGCAGTAAAAGGATTTCCGTAACATCGTCACAGATAGTTCTGAAATCGTTTTCTGTAACGGTTGCTAAAAAACAATTCAGAACCTCTTCCTCATCCTAATCTTCCTCTTCCATCATCATCCGTCGGGAAAAAGACCGCGCATTTGGGAAAAAATTAAATCCCTTGAAGAATATTTGTAAGGACAGTGGATATCACATTACCCCTCACTTATTTCGCTGGTCGTTTTTTTTTAGATATCTTGCAGACTAACCAAGATCATAGCGATTAGCCTACATAGCTTAACGTTGTCTTTAGTGAGAGAGAGAGAGAGAGAGAGAGAGAGAGAGACTTTACCATATCGCTCCCGAATATACTTAGCTACAAACTAATGCCAGAATGGACAACTTGAAGGTACGCTGGAATACTTACTGCCTGATAAATAATTAACAGAAGATTAAAATTTGACCCACTGTGTTTCAATTAATCACTCTTATGTTGTGATACCTTCAAGTTGTAACTCAGTTAAGGTCAGGCCAGGTCGTTCATCACCACACGATAAACATTCAGTACTTAATATCCATACACTCACTGGAGAGGACCACTAGTGCATACTGGGGCTTTTAAGGGTATAGTACATACTTTGCTTACATCTAACACTTTCTCTCTCTCTCTCTCTCTCTCTCTCTCTCTCTCTCTCTCTCTCTCTCTGATGGCTGGAGTGGCTGCCTTTTTCTCATTTCACAATTACTCCCTCCAACTTTTCTTACGTTGTTTGCTTTTTCCCGTGGACCTTCTTCCTGCTTCTTCATTGTCACCTGCTTCCCCTTCTCTCTGTTTTGCACACAAATACACATTCTCTCTCTCTCTCTCTCTCTCTTTCCGCCTGCCAACTCAATTTATGACCTAAGTAAATCCGCCATTACCGAACTGAATATAACTAATCAAGCAAGAGTTCTGTCTGCGATGTTTAGACTACCTAATCACTAAAGCACCAGGCCTTTTAACAATATATTAATGAGAGGAGCTACCAGAAACACAGATGAAAAGAAAAGCAAGCGAGCTGCGTAAATGTATCAAGACGCCACAGTGCCAAGGAGAGGAAAGAGAGGTTAGTGGTAAGGAGCGATCAGCATGTATTTATGTTATGTGGCACCACCATTATGTAAAGGAGCGTTGTGGTGTTGATGTGGATGTGATAGGAAGCGTTATGAGGAACACACTGAGGTGGTTTGGCCATGTGGAGAGGATGGAGGGTGAAAGACTGACGAAGAGAGTGTATGTGAGTGAGGTGGAGGGGGAAAGAGGGAGGGGGAGGCCGAGGATGAGATGGAGAGATGGGGTGGAGAGGTATATGAGAGAGGGGGGTGTGAGTTGGGAGCAGGGGAGTGAAATGGCGGGGGACAGGGCGACTTGGAGGCGATTTGTTTGTAGCCACCCCAAACGGGATTGAGGCGTCTGGCAATAGATAGATAGATAGATAGACCATTATGTAAATACAATGGCCATGATGAGGTGAGAAGTGGGTAGGAAATGGAGGAAATAAGAAATGAAGGAAAATGGAGAAAAGAGGAAATAACAAAAATGAAAATGAGAAAGGAAAAACAAGACAAGGCAAAGGAAAGAAAAAGAAAGAATAAGCGGCAGTAAAAAGAAAGGAAGGAGAAAGATGGGAGGAAGGATAAAAAAGGATGTTAAAACGGAACGAAGGAGGGAGGAGGCCACTGCCAGAAAGGAAGTGGCATTTTTGTGTGTGTGTGTGTGTGTGTCAAGAAGCAAATGGTGATGAGATGTGAAGGGAGAGAGGGAGGGAAGGAGGGAGGGAAAAGAAGAGAGAGAGAGAGAGAGAGAGAGAGAGAGAGAGAGAGAGAGAGAGAGAGAGAGAGAGAATACTATAGTCATCTCCAGTAGGGTAACGTTTCGCCATCAGTTTCACATTCCTTCGTGACTGCATCTTCGTAACACTTACAGTAACAAAAATAATAATTCTCCCATCTAATTCTGTCTTATATTCTTCCCATCCCTTCTGTTATCTCCCTTTCTTCCATTCTTTTCTTCCACTCTATACTCCCTGCACTTCATTCTTCTCATTTCTTCTTCCAGCTTTGTCTCCTTCTTCCTCTCCTCTCTTACCATTTATTTCTTCCTTCCTGTCTCTCCATCCCTCATGTTTTATCATCTCTCCGTTAATCTTCCACATAATCTCTCTCTCTCTCTCTCTCTCTCTCTCTCTCTCTCTCTCTCTCTCTCTCTCTCTCTAAGTAGAACATGCTACTTTCACTGTCATGAAGTACTTCTCCCTCTTTCCTTGTCTCGCCTGACAGGGAGGTGGGGGGGGGGGTAGTTAGAGAATGCGCGAAAGAGTTCCGTAAAAGAATACAAGAAAGGACATCGATCCCGTACCGTACCCTACCGCATCGTACAAACCTTCGTCCCTCACCGTTCACAATTACATACCGGGCCTATTGTGATTTTGACAAAAGCACATACAGTAGCAAATCTATCGAAGTTCGAGTCCATTTACACTGAGTTTATATGTAGCGAGAAGACTAGAAAATATCCGCGTTAAAACAAAGCTTGTCAACTTTCCCGTTACATGTGTGAGTGGCAAAAATATCAAGGCTGCTGAAAAAAAATATTTGGTTGCTACTGAAAGACATTTGTACCATTTGTCACAAATGTCTTTTTCTCTACAAGCCCACGCACGAGATAAACATTTCTAAAGGCGTCTCAAACAAGGATCTCTGTTGCTTCTGACCGTATACAGTATATCCTACATTCTCTCACCATTTGTCTTAATATTTTTTGTTTGTTTGTTATTGTTTAATGTGGTAGGTGGGGGCGCCCATCATCCACTCACTCAATGTAAAGGTGCCATATGATCTCTACACTGTACTACGCTGGGTGGTAACCATATAACCGTGGTTTCTGGCATGGTTAAGTGTTCCCCAAATTCCCCCTATCCAAAATCACTTAATCATGGCAGTTGTTTCAGAGAGCCTCGGAGGGCCCAATACCTGCTCAGGGCCCCAACCAAATGGGCAGACTCGAGTGGCCAAGTGGAATGTGAGAGGTGTGAATGAGGAGAGCAAGAGGGTGCAAGTGGTGAATGTGTTCAGGAGTGCGAGATATGCCGTGATAGCATTGTGTGAAACGAAGATGAAAGGGTGCGAAGTGGAGGAGTGGGACGGTGTGAAATGTGTAAGATCGGGAATGAATGGGCGAGGAAGATGCAAGGAAGGAGTTGCTTTGTTGATGAATGAAGTGTAGCAGAGGGAAATGAGAGACTACAAATGTGTTAACTCGAGATGTATGTATGTCAAGTTCAAGTTTGAGAAGGTGAAAGTGGCAGTGATTGTAGCATACGCACCATGTGAGGACAGGAGTGAGAGAGAGAAAGACAGGTTTTGGGATGAGCTGGGTGAAGTAGTGGGAGAAATGCCCAGGAGCTATAAAGTGATTGTGATAGGGGATATGAATGGAAGAGTAGGTACTGGTCCTGAGGATGACATAATGGGTTGCTATGGAGTACCAGGAGAAAATGATAATGGGAAAAGACAAAAGGATATGTGTCAGGAGAGGAGGTTGTGCATTTGTAACTCGTATTTCAAACACAGAGATGAACGGGGATCGTGTTGAAAGAAGCCTGATTGATTACGTGCTCGTAGAGACGTCAATGATGGGAATGGAAGCTGAGACGAGGGCTTTGAGAGGACGATGTGGAGGTCTGTCAGATCATATGATTGTGGTATGCAAGATCAAGCTGAAAGGAGTGAGGTGGATCAGGAGAGAGAGAAGCAGTCAGGGAGAAAGACTGAAAGTTGAGAAGCTGAGGATCAAAGAAATGGCAGATGAATACAGGACCAAAGTAGAGGACGAGTTAGAATTACTGAATTGGAATTAAATGGATCTGGACAGACCGTGGAATGCATATAGGGATTGCTTAGTTAGGAATGCTAAAGCGGTGTGTGGTGTGGCAAGAGTAACAACAAAGAAGAAAGGTACGGCATGGTGGGATGAGGAGGTAAAGAGAGCGGTGGAGGAAAAGGGGAAGACGTGGCTAAAGTGGTTACAGGATAGGGGTTCAGTTGAAATAAGAACTGAATATGTTGAAAGGAAGAAGCACGTAAAGAGACTAGTGAAGAGGAAAAAGAAGGAGGTAAATGAGGATCTAGGAAGAAAAATGAATGCGGACTAGTCTGAAAATAGAAAGTTATTCTGGAAAGAGATGCGGAAATGTAGAAGTGAAAGCAGTAAGAAATGGGATGGTGTGAAGGATGCAGGTGGTAGATTATTAACCCATGGAGATGAAGTTAGGACCAGATGGAAAGAATATTTTGAAAGCCTGATGAATGGGAATAGAGAGAGCAGAGCAGCCGTAAACATGATTGGTTTTGGGGGTCTGCAGAGAAGGAATGCAGTGCCAGGAGACGTGACACTCGCACAGGTGAAGAGTGCTGTGAAGCGGCCGAAAAATGGGAAAGCAACTGGGGTTTATGAGGTGTATGCAGAGATGCTTGAATGTAGTGGAGAGAATGGAATGAAGTGCTTGTTGGAGATATGTAAGAAGGCATGGATGAGTGAAACTGTGCCTGCAGCGTGGAAAAAGGCTGTGATTGTACCCTTGTACAAAAATAAATGTGAACGAAATGAGTGTAAGAATTATTGTGGCACAAGCTTCCTGAGTGTGGTAGGGAAGGTATATGGAAGAATCATTATGGAGAAAGTAAGAGAGATATCAGAAATCCTAGTGAGTGATGAACAGGGTGGCTTTAGGAGTGGCAGAGGATTTGTGGACCAAATATTTGCAGTGACACAGATAGTAGAGAAGGCTTGTGAGAAGGACCATAAGGTGTTTATGGCATTCATGGATCTGGAAAAAGCATATGACAAAGTGGACAGAGAAGGATTGTGGAAAGTTTTGCGCATGTACAGTGTAGAGCAGGGGTCGGCAACTCTAGGCACGCGTGCCAGACTTGGCACGTGAAGTGCT